>NC_041333.1:981022-1136022 GCF_004354835.1 Perca flavescens
TGGGATGGGTGGTGGTGGCAACATCATAATTTGGGGGTGCTTTTCAGCCAAGGGGACGGGACAACTCCATCGTATTGAGGGGAGGATGGACGGGGCCATGTATCGTGGAATTCTGGACCGACATCTCCTTCCCTCAGTGAGAGAGCTGAAGATGGGTCGAGGATGGGTGTTTCAGCACAACAACGACCCTAAGCACACCGCCAAAGCAACAAAAGAGTGGCTGAAGAAGAAGCACATCAAGGTTCTGGAGTGGCCTAGCCAGTCTCCAGACCTGAATCCGATTGAAAATCTTTGGAGGGAGCTTAAAATTCGAGTTGCCAGGCGACAACCTCGGAACCTGAATGATTTGGAGGCTGTCTGCAGGGAGGAGTGGGCCAACATCCCTGCCGAACTGTTTGACATCTGTGCTGGCCAATAATGGCTTTTCTACAAAATATTAACATGGTGTTTGTCCAGGGGGTCAAATACTTGTTTTTCCTCATCAGATGGTTATCAATTTTAATAAATTCATATGATGTGATTTTCTGGAATTTTCTTTGGGATTCTGTCTTTCACTGTTAGAATGTACATATGATTAAAATTGTAGATTTTTGCATTCTTTGTAAGTGGGCAAACCTGCAAAATCAGCAAGGGGTCAAATACTTATTTCCCCCACTGTATATATATATATATATATATATGTGTTTTGCACATTCAGGAAGTGCCATGTGCTCAGTGCTGTAGTTTTATGTATCCAATTTATTTAGCATTAGAGCACTGCAGAATGTTTTGTTTTGAAAAGCTATGAATTAAATATCCTACGTGGCTTTAATAGAAAAATGTATTTGACGCATCATGATGCATCAAGATATCGAATCAAATTGAATCGCTTACACGATAATCATAATCGAATCGGGAGATATATATATACATACATACATACATACATACATACACACACACACACACATACAGTATCTCACAAAAGTGAGTACACCCCTCACATTTTAGTAAATATTTCATTATATCTTTTAATGGGACTACACTGAAGAAATGACACTTTGCTACAATGTAAAGTATTAAGTGTCCAGCTTGTATAACAGTGTAAATGTGCTGTCCCCTCAAAATAACTCAACACACAGCCATTAATGTCTAAACCGCTGGCAACTAAAGTCAGTCCACCCCTATGTTAAATTCCCATAGAGGCAGGCAGATGTTTATTTTTAAAAGGCCAGTTATTTCATGGATCCAGGATACTATGCAACCTGATAAAGTTCCCTTGGCCTTTGGAATTAAAATACCCCCCCCCCCCACATCATCACATACCCTTCACCATACCTAGAGATTGGCATGGGGTACTTTCCATAAAATCATCTCTCAATGCAAATCAAACTAGCTATTAGGCTAACCGACATAAAACCATGCCAATCACTAGGTATGGTGAAGGGTATGTGATGATGGGGGGCTATTTTAATTGACCGTTCGCAAAACCCCGCCCTCGAACAGTCCTCGTCCAATCCTAGCTCAGCAACTGTAACTAAGGAGAAGGACCCCCGTCAAACATTGCAATTTCAGCAAGATGGTGAAACGATGCGCCTATGGCACCTGCAAGTCTGACACCAGGTACCCCAAAAGTTTAGAGGGAGGGGTCGTTTTTTTCGCCTTTCCAAAGCCCAAGACCCAAGCAGAAAGATGCCGACAATGGATTAAGCAGTGTGGGAGACCTCACTCACAGCTAAATGCCTCGAAGATTAATAAGCATAGCTACATATGTCTGCTCCAAGGTAAGTAAAGCTAGCGAGCTAACTCATGGCAGTTTGTGTAAATGTGACGTTATTTGAATCTATTGATACGTGTTCACGGAGACGTTTTTGTCGGTTTATACGTGGCGGACAACACGAAAATGTGAAGTAATGTATTTCAATGGGAAGCGTATTTTGTGGCCACAGCACGAAAATGGTAGGGAGTAATATAAAAAGCAGAAAATCCGCAGCGCGTCTCCCGGCGTTTAAGGCGCCCTTTCCCCGTAAGTTTTTTCCTAAACCCAACCTCCGCCATCCCGTTATTGTGGCACGTCCCCAACGGGCCGCCTCGTGGGCGCCTCCCGGCTTATGGAGCGACCTTTTCGGCCGCCTCCCGGCGTCCTTTCCCCGAGAAAATAACGTTACATTTACATGTAAAAAACGAGAATAACGTCTCCGTGAACACGTATCAATAGATTAAGAATAACATGGACATTTACACGAACTGCCGTGAGACCGGCTGTTAGCCTGTCAAGCACATGTTGCTATCGACACAGATAATTTAGCAAGAGGTTGAGGTTATTGAACATATCCCTCCACTGCATATTGCAGCCCTTTCTGTCGTGCCCTGGAGGATATGTCTGCTGCATTACTCCAAAACCAATCACTTATACCAACAGGTATGGAGCTCAACCCAGCCATGGCTATGTGTCTGGTTCTCAATTGTTTGACGGGCGTAGTAACAATAACTTGGGGGCGTGGCTTTTGCGAATGGCCAAAGGCCAAGGGAACTTTATCAGGATGCATAGTATCCTGGATCCATGAAATAACTGGCCTTTAAAAATAAACATCTGCCAGCCTATATGGGAATTTAACATAGGGGTGGACTGACTTTAGTTGCCAGTGGTTTAGACATTTTATGGCTGTGTGTTGAGTTATTTTGAGGGGACAGCACATTTACACTGTTACACAAGCTGTACATAGGGTTGGGCATCGTTTAGATTTTAACGATTCTGATTCCAATTCCGATTCTTCCTTTCGATTCCGGTTCTTATCGATTCTCTATTCTGATTCTTTGAGGGGTGGAGTTGAAACAGGTCACATGCCTATTTTCACAAATAAGAGCAAAGTTTTATTTTGATTCAATGGTGGTTTGCAGTTTTACAGCTTTTTCAACGTAAAATAAAGCCACACTAGAGCGCCGCTTACTGTGCTCCATGGCTGCAACATTCCGATGGAATCGTAATTTTTGAAACGATTCCGATTAGGAATCGGTTCTCGATGCCCAACCCTAGCTGTACACTTAATACTTTATATTGTAGCAAAGTGTAATTTCTTCAGTGTTGTCCCATTAAAAGATATAATAATGTATATATAAATATATAATAAAATGTGAAGGGTGTACTCACTTTTGTGAGATACTGTATATATTGTATATTACATCATCTATTTGAACTAACAAGTCAGGTGAAGTTAATTACGCTGAACTTTAGTTGGTACGCAATTTCACAATTCTTGACTGCTCTCTGTTCAGTATGTCATGTGAAGTGAAAATTGATTTATAAATAACGCCCTGCTTTTGTGTAGTAGTCGGGTCCTGATGTCAACTGACTACAAATTCATAGTCATACATTCTTTAAATAGGACTGTGTGTAATAAAAGAAAATAACTAGATACTCAGTGAGAGTATAAAGTGGGGAAAAGCAAGTGAGTGTGAGTGCCAGAAGTCGAGTTGGTGACAAATACTCACCGGGTCACTGGCGGTCTGGGAGAAAGAAGGAGCTAAACGTATGACTTTCATAGATGCCTCCAGTTGGTGAGAAGGGAGGAAGAAATTAGGGACTTCCACAGGGACCAAGCTTAATGTAGGATGTTAAAAAAATAAATACAGTATGATGGTATCAGGCCAGTTAAGATCGAAGATTCATGAGATGATAAAGCTGGTAAAAGCCAAAAAAGGACATTTTAAAAGTCACCTTATGAGTCAAAGTAGGTGTAGGTGTTTATTTGCCTTAAAATCCTATGTAGCAACTGTACAGACGTTCGTCGTAAACTGACTGTATGTCCGTTATGGGAGTGTGTCTGTGTTTTTTTTTTTTTTTCTCTTATCCCTCTGGTCTCTGTACATTTATGAAGTCAATTAATAAAGCCCAGAGATAGGTGCCAATTCTTTGCTCAAGTTAAAACATTTTTTAACTCATGGGGATGTGTCTTTGCCTCAATTTGCACCGCTCTAAGTGAATTTGCATCTTTCCATTGACTTCACATGCAAAGCCTAAACAAACCGTTAAAGCAAACAGTTTCAAACTACATCAAACAAAGAACCAGTGACAGAGGGTAGCTGCCTCTGTTAAAGGAGAACTCCGGGCAATTTTTACGTTAATCTTGATTGCTATATGTATATGAGTGCTGTTGATAGCAAAAAAAACAAGCCGAATCGGTGCTAGCAACACGGAGCTGCTGCAGCTAATGCTCCCACTCAGCTAGAACGGCAGTTATGGGGGCATAGGATAAAGAGTGCCTTTGTGCCTCTTAACAGACACAAAATGCAATTAAAATGTAAAATGCTGTCGTTGGTGAATATGAGTCTCTGCAGTGGCGAATTGTGTGGTAGTTTCCTTAGCCAGGCTAGCAGCCCGGACCGGCATCCTTCTACTTCCTCCCCACCTCCCTCGCCTGCTGAGGCCGACACCAATCCAACAAGCGCCCGCTGGTCTGGTGGAGGTCTTCAAGAAGACCGTTCAAGCCTTCGTGGCGAAAAGTTTTATTTTATTTCACCCTCACAAAAAGGTAATTGGCACTGTAGTGGTTATGACCATATTAGTGACTATGTAACTACATGGAAACGGACCAAATTGTTTATGCCCTGTACAGTAAAATAGTGTTTTAGACTGCTAGCTGTAGTCTTGCGCTGAAGTCCCGTGTGAATTCAGCTGTAGCGTGAAAAAGGTAAATAGCAGTGTGCAGGTTGGAGGAGCGTAGTGTTTGAAAAGTGACGATCAGAGGTGTTCACAAGGGAAGAAGCTTAGAGTAACGTAACTATGGAGAATACAGAAGATATTGAACACATGGAAGAGGCTTTTGAGTTTTTAGTTACTGTACATAGTCACTAATATGGTCATAACCACTACAATGCTCAATTACCTATTTGTGAGGATGAAATAAAATAAAAATTTTCACCGCGAAGGCTTGAACGGTCTTCTGGAAGACCTCCACCAGACCAGCGGACGCTTGTTGGATTGTTGTCGGCCTCAGCAGGCGAGGGAGGTGGGGAGGAAGTAGAAGGATGCCGGTCCGGGCTGCTAGCCTGGCTAAGGAAACTACCACACAATTCGCCACTGCAGAGACTCATATTCACCAACGACAGCACACAAAATGGATATATATGCTACAAATACACATGGAACTGCTGCGTGATGATTATTACCGGAGCCTGGCTGAACACACTCCCTCATCCCAAACGGGATGCTAAGAGGGTAGGTGAATTTAAACGGCTAAGTTGCTAAATGCATCTTGTTGTCATGTAAGGGCCCTGTTCATGTTGCACTGACATTTTAATTGCATTTTGTGTCTGTTAAGAGGCACAAAGGCACTCTTTATCTTATGCCCCCATAACTGCCGTTTTAGCTGAGTGGGAGCTCTCGGCATTAGCTGCAGCAGCTCCGTGTTGCTAGCACCGATTCGGCTCATTTTTTTTGCTATCAACAGTACTCATATACATATAGCAATCAAGATTAACGTAAAAATTGCCCGGAGTTCTCCTTTAATGTCATTACACCTGTACCTACTTCTGTTTATATGCATGAAGCTTAAGGACAATTCAGTCACTCAACGAGTTTTGCCAGGAATCTTTGATCGGAGATGACCTTCTAAAACAAATTATAACAGTAAAAAAACTAATCTGATTAATCTGCCAGACAGACGACAACAAATACAGATCAAGGATACGTTTGGAGTGGAATGTCTTGATTGTCCAGGGAGCATGAAGCATCATGGGTATCTGTGGCGTGCAGTGTGGTGGGTGATGAAGCTCTGTCATCCGACCCTTCATTGGGGTCCTTGTTGGGTTCTTTTCTCTCATCTACAGCTTGTAGTGTCCTTTCACCATCTCTCTCTGTGTCCATAGTGTCTCCTGCTGATCCATCCAAACAGTCATTTTGTTGACGTTCACGTTCTTCTTTTCTGGCACATTTGTGTTTTCCACTACAGTCGTGAGTTTGACAATTTACCATCTGCCTTTCCTCATCTTGGCTCAGATCCAGCTCCTCTTGTGCCTCCAGGCTCTCCAGGGAAACCAGGTCAGGGTCTGACATGATGCTGGTCCAAGGACTGGTTTTGTCTGTTAAAGAGGTCACCTCATTGAGGTGCCTCGGCTTCACCACAACCTCCTCGTAATCTTCGTCTTCCTCTTCATCATCTTCGTCAGATTTCTCATCCCGTGTGCTACCTGTCCCATCTCCATCTTTGTCTGCACCTTCTTCGCTTTCATCCTCGGACACCGCACCCTTGTGGTTTCCACTGTCCTTTTCTTCCTCAGGCTCAGAGTCTGTATGCTCTTCGGACATCTTTGGAGAGTGCAGAGGAGACAAACCTTTTTGGGAAGATTTGGAAGCTCTGCGTGTACTGGAGATACTTTCACGGATAGTTTGTGGGTTGTTGTCTGCAACAGGGGAAGTTGTTGAGTTGTTCTGGGGGTCCGAGGGAATCGTTTCTAGGTGGTGTTCTCGTAAACCTGGATGAAGAAGACAGTGAAGATTTTAGCAACACTGCTCTGTGGTGGTTATGACTTGTTCACGGCTTGAAAGTAAGGTTATCATAAACCCATTTTGTCTGTGTCCAAAATGGACAATTATCCAAGCTGCAATAATTAACTGATAAGTCAATTGACAAACATTTTTTTCAAGCAATAAAATCCACTAAAAATATAAAAAATTATTTTGAAATTTAAACTTTTAAAATGTTAGAATTTGATGGTTTTTATTATTATTTATTTATCTTTTAGTTTTGGACTGTTGCTCATATAGAAAACAAGCAATTTAAATACATCATCTTGGAAATTAGGCAAAACCATATATTTATTAATGGGCACTTTTAGACTGAAAGCAATGCAGTTTTGACTTTATTCCAATAGTTGACATTTCAGCACCACTGGTCTTTATTCAGAGGACCGAAGAAGTGAGAAGGTACAGTGATTTCTGGTTAAAGTGAGCAAGCTAAACAGTAGACTGTGTCTGCAGTGAACTGGCTCAACTGCCAGCGTTGGGTAAACTAGAACAAAGTTGACTTTAAATGGTAAAATGACTATATATATATATATTGGACATTTATAAAAGAAATGTCTATCCATGTGTAAGAGCTCACCACTAATGATATTGTTGACTTGTCCAACTAACTGGTTGGACTTGAGAAGAGGCTGACATGTGTCTGTCTCTGTGTTCCTCTCTTCCTCGTGCTTGCTGTGACAGTCCTGCTCACTCGTGGATGGGAATGTGGGAGTTGAAAGCTTATGGCTGAAGTATCTCTGGATGTTGTCCAGCTCACTTAGTTTTTTCCTGTAAAAACAAAGAGTCACAGTCAAAGCTAAAATTAAAAAAAAAAAAAAAAAAAAGAAGAAGAAGCAAAATTAGCAAAAAAAAGTCATTAGTACTCGCAAATAAGTATCTAACACTTTTAATAATGCACAGCAGCAAAGTCAAAGTCAAAGTATCTTTATTAGTCTCCATTAGTCTCTATGGGAAATTTGTTTTGGACACTGACAGAACAGTGTCCAAAGCAGAAGGAAACAGACATGTTTCAGCCCTAGCAAACATTCACTGTATAGAGACTGTAATGGACTGTATATCTGAGGAATGATACCTGAGTGTTGAAAAGAGGAGCAAGCTGGAGGGATTGATGTCACCAGCACTGCTGCTACAAGCAGAATGAGCGGCTGTTTGCTCCTGCAGACTCTGATGGTAAAGACGTACTCTGTCCATATGTTCAATGTGGCGGTCGCCCTCACCGGACCTGAACAGACGTAAAGACTTTGAATAAAGACATTACATGACTGAATGAAAATGTGTAATTGTTCTACAAACCTTTCAGAGAACAGCCTGTCTGTGTGGTCGGGCGACGAGATCTTCTGCTCGGGGTGTCGGCTGATGTGAGAGGGGAAGCTGCTGTATGTGGCTGTGGTATGGTAGCTGAGAGGGAGTGCCTGGAATAAAGTCTGCTAATAAATGACATTCATTATTATTAAAATTAAACATAAACAAGTTGTTGTTTTTAAAACTGTATGTACAGTATGAATACTTTTTCTCACCGGTGTGTTTTTGGCAGCTTCTTCATTCACAGTTTTTCTCTGTCCTCGGAGATCGTGGACACCCTTTAGTGGAGTGATGGACACTTTGAGCTGGCCGTGACACTGACCACTGAAGTCTGTGATGTTGTACCAACCACACACTAAAGGGAAGCCACAAACTAAGGGGGACAGGTCTACAGAGGCAAATCCAATCACCCTCTCCGTTTCTATGGGAATAAGAGTGAATTAATATATCAAATGTATCAATATAATAAACGTCACAAAATGAAACTGCTACCTGTACCTCCTTTGTGCCAGACTTTGAACACGAGAGATTGCTGTGGATCGACCAGTAGCTGCTTTGAAAGCCTGCGATTCAAAACAAATCATCAGCCCAATATAAATTGATATCATTATTTCAGTGAACCAAAGATATCCTCAAAGATTTAAGTTAATGCCTGGGATATAGCTCAACCTGCACTCATGTTGATGGTCCCACACAGGGCAGTCGGTGTTGGCTATGACAGCTGTGGACACTGGTTCAGCCGACTCTGCAGTAACGTACGAAACACAGCAGCATGGTGACCCTTCACTGCGCTCTGCTAGAGGACAGCCTGCCAGAGAAACATAACACACACATCATTATTACTGATAATGTAAGTTGAAAAAAAAGAAGAAAAAAAAAGGTGGAGGGCAAAAAGATTTCAGGCCACAACTTCACCCTTCAGATTCAGGTGCATAGCCCGGTCCACTGCAACAGTCACAGGGAAAGATTCAGCCGTGCTCATTTCGGTGTGCTGCACAGATGTGATGTCTGGAGTTGTTCTGGAGGATTTATTCCTGTCTCTGCTTGGTGATTTTCTGGGTGTAGTGGGCGAGGGGACTTGATCTGCTGCTTCCACCTCTTCTGATAAGAGCTCCCACTGGCTGTCCGAGTCCACCTGTGCGTCAACTCCAGCAGGGACGAAGCCTGCTGTCAGGGTGATGTGCACCCTGAGAGCAGCCCCTTGTAGATCTGCTGCTGAGCGTCTGAACAGTGGATAAACTCCTGTAAAACCACAACATTGGGATTACACAGCCATCATTTAACTAAAGCAATCATAATCAGTTAAACTATAACCCAATCAATAAATTCTTACCACTGAGAGTAAGCTTCTGCTTAGGTGTCTTTGCAAGAGAGGACAGATCGACAAACGCTGAACCCACCAGTCGGTCTGTGTCTCGGGGCCTCTGTCTGTTGTCTTTTGTAAAGGCAACCCACACCTGCACCTCCAGCTTCTCCTCTCGAAGATACCACATCAAGGGCTGAGTGCTCCTCAGCTCCACAGTTCTACTTCCCTGGAAGGCCACTGTGGCCTGGCCTTCCTCCTCGACCAAGGGGTGTTTCATCTGGGAGCAGAAGGCATCCTGGTCGTAGAACTTGTACCTGAAGTAGCAGTAGGTGGAGCGCTCAAGCTCACTGAGGCCTGGCAGAAGCAAGCAGTGGACAGGTATCCATGCTCTAGGCATCGAAAAAGTCAAAGACATTTTTCTAATGCTGTCGCCCCAAGCTTCTTCATCATCTAGCACTTCATTCTGGGTCATTTCCCAGCTCAAACCCTGAGCAGCTTTAATGACTCTTTCCCTGTCTGAGTGGTGGGCAAATTTGACAGAGATCTCGAGGCCCCCAACCAAGATGTGCTGGTGCTGAAAAGAACTTCTTTCCTGAGGTATATAAACTCCAAACCATCCAGAAATACCTTTATGGTTGGAAAAAGAAACAAAAATTACAGTGTTTGTCACAAAATCTATTTGACCCAGCAGTCATACCCAAAGTGCACATACCTGTTCTTTTATGGAGGAGATCAGCAAGAGGTATTTTCAATGTGCCCAACATCACTTCCTCTGGCGTATGAGTGTATACTGCTGCAACAAATAGCACAAAACAAATGAGTAACTTACAGACAGATATTATTGACTAATATTAAAACTAAACACTTATGCAGAAATATTGCTTCTATAAAAGACTTTTTTAAACAAACTAAAAGATAAATTGTGGAATATCATGATGTCCAAAAACTTGTAGGTAAAACTTATTCACCATGCTTATATACAACTTGGAGAAGCTCTCGTAACAATAACACACTAATTATGTGGACTTATTTAATTTTGGTTCAAATGTATCCTGTACATATTTTTATTAAAAAGATAAACCGGATAAAAGTAGGAGCACTGCTTGTTCAATAACAAAAATATCACTTGCATATAAATTGTTACTGCAAAAAGAAATTTTAATATTAATAGGTAACTGTGGTAAATTAAACCGAATAAGCTTTCTTAAACCTTTGCGACTGTCTCTGTTCCAGACAGTGAAAACAGCAGAGGCTTCCTTCAGCTGCTCAGCCAGGCTGCAGGTTTCTCCACTGCTCTTCTGAAAGAGCAGATCACAGGACATCTCCACATGGTGGTCAAACTCTGGGCAGAAGGTCCTGGCAGCTACGCGGGTGCATCTCCTCTCACGCTCAGGCATGAAGGAGAGCTCGACTGTGACGTAAGAGTTCACTCCCACACTGGCAAAGTAGCTGAATCTTTCATCTTGTTCTGATAAAACCCTGAAACAGATAGGCAGAAGGACAATAGCAAGCTGAAGCAATTGAGGCAGTATAGATATGCATAAAAAGTAAAATCAGCAATACTTTCAGTATAAGTTTTAAGATCTCTGCTGAAACACTTGCCATCAGACCAATTAATGGAGCTGAAGGTCACTTCATTTGTTGATCTCAAAACAGTTAAACAACTCTACAGCAATTTCTCTTTCAATGTAATAAGCTGGAGGGAGAAGTTTCAGTTGGTAGAGCTCGAACTCGGCAAATACAATCTAAAATACATTAACTTATGGCTAGATGGCCTTAAAGGGGTGATAGAATGATTATATAGGGTATTTCACACTGTTCCTTATGGTCTCCTAATAGGGTATTTAACATTGGTTGGTTGGGCTGAAAATGGCCCAGGTGTTATTTTTTGTGGCCCTTATGCATCCCTGTGTAATGGCTCTATTTGGAACGACAGCCTTTCTTCCAAACATGGTATGCTCGTGAATATTTAGATGAGCTGCGCGCTGATTGGTTGAGCGAACCACTCACACAATACATTGGAGACGATACAGCAGGTCTCATATTTCTATTTCACTATCTACAGTGGTCTATTTGGTGGTGTGTTTGCCCTGTTTAAGTTCGTGCGACATATAAACAACAATCCGTGTTGCTATCAGCGTCAATGTTCGCCACCAAAACATGTAATTAAACAAATGCATAAGTAGCCTAGCTAGCTAGCTGCCTGGCAAGGCTTTACAATGAAATCCAATGTCCGAACATGCTAGCGATTAGCCTGTCTGCTAGCTGAAAAGTTTGAAAAGTGTTTAACATATACAGTGGTCTATTTAGTGGTGTATGTGCCCTGACTAAGTTTGTGTGTCATATAAATCACAATTTGTGTTGATACAAGTACCAATGTTCGTGTAGAAACATTTTAATCACATAATATATAACCTCCGCCATCTTTGTCACACTTTTTTTGTGACTCCCGCCTCCAAACCCAAACACGCGGACCTGATTGGTTCTCGAATGGTCCTCATTTCAAGTTAAACTTTCGTCAACTTCATTTCGCTCCCCTCGGTGATTCGCTCTCATCTCGCTCAATCAGGGCGAATTTCGTCTCCATTCAACCTCAATGAGATTAAAGCAAAATTTCGCTGTGTGGAAACCTACCGTTAGATCCACAACTCCCTCTCGTCCGATATACTCGTTCTAAACACTTTTCTCTGGGCCAGTAGGCTATTCCGTTGTACAGTCTGGAACACTGCATTTACGACCATGGTTCTTTTTCAATATCCTTGCAAAACCTCCAAACTTTCTTCTTTTCTAAAGTACACTGCGCAGCTCGTGTGTGAGACAGAGCTGACAGAGCTCCAGCTCAGCGGGTCTGTGAAGGGGGAGAGGCCGACAGGGAAGGCAGCAAACCCGGCCAGCAGCCGCCGCCTGTCCCGGCAGATTGTGGAGCTCGTAAAGTCCGACACTGTCTTACCAAATTTGCAATTAGCCATCAATTTTCATAAAACGGCCCATATTTGAGCTTGGAGTTGATTTCTCGCATAAAAAAAAAGTCTCAGAAGTGAATTTCGTAATGGAATAGCAGAGATCTGCACGAACTAGAAGACTAACTGACCTCAGATCAGTTAGTGGCCTATGTAAATAGAAAATAGTTACAAAGACAGAAGGTAGAGCCAAATGAGGAGGAATTGAGAAGTTGACATCAACGTTTAGCTTTGTTCAGATTCGCCCGTTTTCAGCAGCAGTTTCAAATTGTGAGATTTGCAGAGGAAAGAGGTGACAGTGGGATTTTGCGGTTCTATGTATGTCCTATTTACTTTCCAAACTGTCGTTTTTCATCGGTTTTGCATTCTATCACCCCTTTAAATGAGTAACTCAGTGTCCTATTTTAGCTTGAATTGACCTTCAAAAACAAACAAAATTAATTCAAACCCACAAACTTCACACTTGTCATCCCACAATTAGAAACTGTTTCACACACATTTACTCAAGCAAACACAGCTCTCTGGGCAGAATTGTATGTTTGATTGCTCAGGGGAGTTTCCATTCCATTAAATTAAAGTGCTCATATTATACTCATTTTCAGGTTCATAATTGTATTTACTGGTTGTACCAGAATAGGTTTACATGGTTTACTTTTCAAAAAACATATTTGTTGTACTGCACATAGCTGCAGCTCCTCTTTTCACCCTGTGTGTTAAGCTCTCTGTTTTAGCTACAGCATGAGGCATCTAAATTCAGAAGCAGAGTATGAGGGCGTGTCCTGACAGTACCTAGGTAAGGACTACTAGCCAGTCAGAAGCAGAGTATGAGGGCGTGCCCTGCCAGTACCTAGGTAAGGAGTAATAGCCAGTCAGAAGCAGAGTATGAGGGCGTGCCACGATAGCAGCTAGGTGAGCATTATAACGTGTGTTCCAAAGTGACCACGTTTGTCTCTGAAGTAAAGGCTGGACTACAATAGAGCTGTTTGGAGCAGTTTGTGAACAGTGTTTTCTGTTGGAGATGGTAAGTCCCTTTGGGGGGGACTTTGGGCTTTTCCACTTTGTAAACCTATAACATGCACTAAAAGATATATAACACAATAAAGGAAAGGGAAAAAGCCAAAAAAAGTATAATATGAGCACTTTAAAACAAATGAAGTTCCCAAGAGGACAGTGGTAGTGATGTACCTTGCGGCGGCCTGCAGCCCTGATGCTCTGTGCACTTGAACCACAAGTGTCACAACACGAGAGGCAGCTCCTTTACCAGTCTGACCTTCAAGTCTCAGTGGTCGGTGCTTGTACCGAATGCACACATCTAGTAAGCCTGAGAAACATAACAGATCAGTCACAACATTTAAGATGCTAAATGTGTCAGCAGTATTATATTGCCATAAGTCTGTGTGTCTGTGTACCTGATGGCTGAGGCTGATGTCCTGTGGGACTGTCCGTCCTGGGAATCAGGGGCAGGGAGAACATTTGAGCCTTATTAGGATGCTCTCTCTGCATGGTGACCATGGCACACAACTTGGACAACGGAAGCATTCCTTTGGCCACAAGCTGGTCTCGGACGTTTGGATAATAATATCTGCAGAGACATGTGCATTCTTTATATGCAGGCATGAAAACGGGTCAGGGGTGAAAAAGGTGAGAAGGATATTACCCCTCTAGGAGGGTCTGGGGGCATAGCCTCGTGAGACCGTCCTGATCTCGCGAGCTCCAGTTTTCCACTCGCAGATCAGTCTGGCATCTTGAGGCAGAGAAAATTTGGAGCCGTTAGCCAAACGACCGGGCCAATCAGGTGATAGACAGGTGGTTTATCCAATCAGCTAACCAGTATTTTCAGACAGCGGTAGCCGCTCGCTAATGCTTTTTTTTCTCTTGGAATATGGTCCGTGAACCTGAAATGGTGCCTTTTATTCCTAAATTCTCGTTACACAAACGGCAAATATCCTTTACCGACATGTTTGCATGCTGAGCTAACAAGCTATGCTTTGCCTGCAGCAGCAGGGGCGGGCTTGTGGTTGTATTTTCCTACGCTTCGTGGATCTGATTGGTTGATTTGGCCCGTCTATCACCAACATAGGTGATAGACAGATGGTTCATCCAATCAGCTAACCAGTATTTCCGCCCCTTCCCAAAAGTTCTCCAACGGAAAGTTCCCTTCCCAGATGGATATGCCGAGCAAATGCGAAGCAATCCATCTGGCGGAGTCAGGTTACTGGGGGCATGCTCCCCCGGAAGAAAATTTTAAATATTCCATATTTTAAAGCATCAATCTGATGCATTTTGAGAAGATTTTTTTGCCAACCAACAGTCTAATATTTCAATATGCACTCATTAAAGTTAATTTGACTGGCAAAACAGTTAAAGTCCTTCTGACATTACACAATAATAAAAGTCATAATTTTTAAAGACTAAAAGGTTTTGGATACATTTTTACTTCTTCCAATCATATGTCAAATAAAGAGTCAATGTGGATTTACATATTGCAATAATATCATAATCCTACAATGAATCATTGTAAAAACTAAAATTTACTACCTTGGCCAGGTCATCATCAAAAAAGCGAATTAGTACATTCAAGATTTTGTCCATGTTGATATTAGCTGCTTTATTTACGTTTATTAAAAACATTGCATTGTTTATCTTTTCATATAGCTAGACGTCTAAACTCTGGGACAAGGGCGTTATGTTTAAATACCTGCCATGCTAATTCCAAACAGACAGCTTTGTCAAGGCAGTTTGGGCTTCAGATAGCTTTTACAAATCATGTTCCGCTATGTAGCGGTCGTTGCCGGTAACATACTCGTATGACAGAGAGCACGGACCGAAGCTTTGTGACTAGCATCTAATGACTAGCAAGCACTGTCTTACCGCTGCTGCCGTCCAAAACATGCGCTGCAGAAGCAAGCACCCGGCTCCCTCAATTTGAGACACCAAGTGCTAAACTGCTTCCCGTCTCCACCCTTTTCTTCTTGTCCTCCATTCATGCCCAGCGCCATTTATTTTAACTACTTTCTCAACTAAAGCTGCTCCAAGTTTGATAAACTTTGCCTCCATTTTTTTTAGCCGCGTTACCACAGAGACCACACCGGCAACGCACTCTGACATTTCGGCAATGACCCGCCCTACTTTGCATCTGATTGGCTAGAACTCGTTTCATTGGTTGGTGGAACTCGTTTCATTGGTTGGTGGAAGTTCGATGATTGGTTAAATCCATAGACAGTTTGGTTAATATAAATCCAGCGCAGCAAAACAAATCCCATGTGGACTTTTTAATTTATTTATTTTTCTAAAATAGTCATATGCCAGAAATTGGGCACCAGGTACGAGTACTTACACCCCCCCCGCCGCTTAAACATTTTCTCATCGAATCTACACGATTCACGTAAGTCACCTATTTTGGTTTCAAAACGGCGAATTTCGCCGAAAGGTGAGTGATTTTCATGTCTGTATATGAAACCAGTAAGTATAAGGCTATTCTAGGCTATAAAAATTGGGGAAGGATTTATGCACAGGAAATTTAATAAAGTTTCAGGGTGATGACAACATTTTAGCTGTAATGAATGCATGCTGAATTCCATTTTTCTCCACTTGGACAAGACAACACAAACCTGCACCAGACTTCAAACTGGACACCCCCTCCACTTCTTAGGCCTTGGCTTGAAAGAGAGCTGAGCAGCAGCCTCTGAATAGGAACTCCTTCATGAGCCAGAAGCACATGAGTCTCAGAGTGACCAAACAGCGGGTCGGGGATACAGAGAGTTGTGGTGGTACGAAACAGCTTCAGGTTCACGCCTGTTGGAGATGAGATACAGGTCAGACTGAAGCAGAGGGAACAAAAACTTGAAAATGTTATACAATAAAAAGGGTCTTACTACTCTCTATGAGGTTTTGGTCCACTTTTGCAGCAGGGTCACCCTCCTGAGAGGGGAAACCGTACTGGATGTAGCAGTCAGCCTCACCCCACACTGTGGACTGCAGAGGTGTCAGCCCATTTACCTTCTCCACTCTTATCACAAACAGATGCTCTCTCATAGTTTCCTCTCGTGATGCAATCGCCTGAAGGAGAAACACAATCGTGAAATGAGGTGAAAGGGACTTGACCACTTGTCAGCACAGTTGCTGTGTACTCTTGACTCATTAAAGAAACAAAGAAGACATACAGTTAATTAAAGGACGTGACATGTATTAGCTGACAAACCTGCACACACACATACACTATATAGTACAGTAATGTAAGAGTTCATTGAGTCTGAACTTTTTCAGATAATAGTACGAGATGAGAGATTCTTGATTTGTTTGGTTAAAGGGGTGATAGAATGCAAAACCTTTTATAGTCATAGTTGAATAACGACAGTTCATTGGGTAAATAGGACATACATATGAGCTAAAAATCCCATTGACACCCCTTTACTATGAAAATCTCATTTTTGAAACTGCCGCTGAAAACGGGCGAATCTCAACAAAGCTAGTTGCTTACGTAAGCATCTCAAAATCCGGAACCTTTGTCACAGCCGTGGGTGTATTAAGAGAACAGTCACGCCCCAACATTTACATAGGCTACACAACGGACCTGAGATCAGGTAGTCTTCTGAATCTAGGTCATGCAGATCTCTGCTATTCCATTACAAAATTCACTTCTGAAACTTTTTTTATGCGATAAATCAACTATGTAAAGCTCAAATATGGGCCGTTTTACAAAAATGTATGTCTAATTGCAAATTTTGTCCGACTGCGTGTCGGACTTCAGCAGCCAGTGCTGCCTGGGTTACTGCCTCGCCGCCCGGCCTGCCTTCCTTCACAGACCCCGGCCTGCTGAGCTTGATTGAGCTCCATTACGGCTGGCAGCCCACGGCACTTCATACTTCAGGGCCTGCAGTTCCACTCTTCCTAATGCCAGGTGTGTGTGAGTGAGAGCGATCAGCGAGCTTGTTATGCCAGCAATCTCTTACCACAGGTTCCAGTTAATCTTATAATGTATGTAATTATAATGTGTTGAGTTATTTAAACAAACGATCAGTGAAATACACACCTCTTGTCCGCCTGCGGCTGGATGTGATAGAGCCTGCGGCTGGATGGAGCTAGCTAGCCTCCTCTTAGAATTCCTCCGGAATTCACAAAAATTCATTAACTTGAAATCGGACACTGTTATTAGCTTTATAAGACATTTAGTTAGATGTTGTATAAGTGGCGTGACGAAATTCAAACTGTAAATATACTCGGATTTTTTAAAGTGATGGTTCGGAGTAATTTCACCCTAGGGTCCTTTGCACCATGACCTCGACCAAACACCCCCCCAGAAGCTTTTTTCACCTGGGTCGAACATTGAGAGAGTTAGCGTAGAGTAGCGTTATCAGCTGAATAGCTTAGCGCAGGGGCTAATGGACCCGAAGTGTCTCTTAACATTACCCCACTAATAATGCCCGAAATTATACCAAACGTCTACAGTAGTACAAATAGGTTATGCACTCATAAAATGATGGATTGTAAAGTTTGTAAGTACACCAGAAGTGTATGTAAATAACACTTGCCTGCTGGCTTCTGCTCTCTGCTGCTGCTGCTGCTGCTGCTGCTGTTACTACCGGGCAGTAGGAGTGCTTAGGGCCGTCTACAAATTACAACACCGAAAAGAGATGCAACAAAAATATTTATTAATTTAATGATTAAATAAGGTAATGTCTCCAAACTTACCTCAATTATAACTTGTCTCCTGCTAGTTATTCTACAGCACTTACTTTAAAAAATAAGTTAAATTAAAAAATATTTTTGTTGCATCTCTTTTCGGTGTTGTAATTTGTAGACGGCCCTAAGCACTCGTCTTACGTCTTACTCGTCTTGTAGCTACACACAGCTAGGATTGAAGGGCCAGTCGCAGCTACAGTTCACAAATATTCATTAACTTGAAATCGGACACCATTGTTAGCTTTATAAAACATTTAGTTAGATGTTGTATAAGTGGCGTGACGAAATTCAAACTGTAAATATACTCGAATTACGACCAAAAATGAAGCTAACTAGCCGCAATCTGTACACATAGGATTGAAGGGACAGTCGCAGCTAACTAAACACCTAGCTAAACTTCACAAATATTAATTAACTTGAAATCGGACACCGTTGTTAGCTTTATAAGACATTTAGGTATATGTTGTATAGCTAAGTGGCGTGACATTGTGTGTAACATGTGGTAAGAGATTGCTGGTGTAACAAGCTTGCTGACCGCGCTCTCACTCTCACACAACGGGCCATTTGGCTAGCAGGAAGAGGGGAGTTACAGTCCCTGGAGCTCTGTCAGGGCTGCCAGCCGTAACGGAGCTGACAGCAGGCCGGGCTCTGTGAAGGAAGGCTGGCCGGGCGGCGAAGTCCGACACACAGTCTTACCATATTTGCAATTAGCCATACATTTTCGTAAAATGGCCCATATTTGAGCTTTATATAGTAGATTTCTCACATAAAAAAAGTCTCAGAAGTGAATTTGGTAATGAAACAGTGTCTGGAATATGAGATTCTGTCGCTTCTCTAATGTGTGTGTATTGGGGATTTGCTCAACCAATCAGCACGCATCTCTAATGTCTGCATATGGCAATTCGCTCAACCAATCAGCGCGCAGCTCATCTAAATATTCACGAGCATACCATATTTGGAAGAAAAGCTCTTGTTACAAATACGGCCAAAACACAGGGATGCATAAGGTCCAATAAAATATCAACCAGGCCATTTTCAGCCCAACCAATGTTACATACCCCATTAGGAGACCATAAGGAACAGTGTGAAATACTCTATATAATCATCCCTTTAACATTTTTATAACTATTCAGCATGATCCTAAATCATCCACTTTCAAGAGTCAAATAAAAACAGGCTTGCTTCTCACATACTCCTTTTTAAATATCTAAATATAAGCAATTGTTTACTCACTTATTAATGCATTATTAATATGTAGTACTTTTACAATGCATCAGCAAAGATTGCCAAATAACTTTTCTATGAACAGCCTTTGAAGGTGCTGTCTACCTGCAATTGTCTCCCTGCAATCATCTGCTTGACAAGAACACACACACAAAAAATGCTTAAAGCATTACTGTACGTACACACCGCCGCCGACTTGAGCTGCAAAGAAGCTCTGGCCGCCCTGTCAAGGCCGCTCTGACATGGCAGATCATGCTCAACACACGATTGAAGAAAAAGCACAAGCAGCCACTTCACGGCCAATCCACTGACACTAGAAACCTTTTATAAATTACATATATAATGACAGAATTTGTATTGGCTGGTCGCAGCGGTGTCTGTTAGCAGTTAACTCACTCGTTAGACGCTGAACCGCAGCAGAATGCAGGCAGAGTGAGCAGCCGCCAGCTGCTGATTCGTACAGGACTTCACTGTGAGCGGACCGTTTAGAGACCATGTGACCGGCAGGTAACGTTAACTGGTCCCTATACGCAAACAACATCATATCATAAATTATATGGGACCCAGCAACAGCGATGATGAACTTCTCCTCTATTGTCTTGGAACTAATGTTTTTGTAGGAACAAAAGTTTACATTGTACGTTTCTCCGGAATCAGCCAGCACAAAGGACGTCTATATTCTGATTGGTTGCTGGAATTTGCCGTTGCTTGCTGCTGAACCGCGTCATAGCTCATTACCATAAAGTTGACATACTTTCAACTTTCTGATTGACGCTCGGTCGCTCAAAACGCCCAAAACGCGACGCCAACAGATTTGCTGCTCCTTGCAGCGGAGATGAAGCCAGCTTTCATTGAAAATGAATGACTTCCGGTATCTTTAGAAGCTCAAGTCGGCGGCGGTGTATACGTACAGTGATGCAACAAAAATGAACCCTGACCTTTGATTGTGAATGATGCTGGTGATCAAGCAGATGTACTGGTCTCACGAGATGAGACAAGCAGTCATATTCTTCATCCCTCGTGCGTTGGAGGGCAACGATCTGTTCTGATTGGCCCATAGCCAAAACTATCCTGAGGTGTCCTTTACAAGTACCTGAGAAGACATCAATGACTGGCATGTAGCAGTCCACCCCTAAGACAGGGTACTGCGCCTGGAGAAGAAGGTGGGCGATCTTTGGATCCCTGAAGGTGAGAAAAAAAGAGGAGGGTTAGTGGTCTCATGTGCAGCCTCATTGTGCCAGGTATATTTTAGTCCACATTTACAAGGCGTGTGTACTGTCATTTGCGGGGAGTTGGAGTTTCATTTTGAGAATTTAAGAACTGTATGACATGTAGGATGAAAGACAACAACATATTGTATTGGAGGAAGACCACAGCGCCTCCCAGAGGGCAGGTGAAAAAAAAGGATGTAAATGATCCCCATATTGCCTTCTCTGAACTCAAATATCACAGTTGTGATTTTGTAATTTGTAATTTCTAGGGCTGCAACTAATGATAATTATCAATTTCAATTAAGCTGCTGACTATTTTCTAGAGTGATCAATCATTTGCCTAAATTCCCAGGAGCCAAAGTGGTTGTATACAAATAGCTTGTTTTGTCTGACAAATATATTCAATTTACTTTCATAGTGGACCAAGAAAGCCAACAAATATTTACATTTGAGACCAGAAGCAGTGATTTGTCTTTACTTTTGCATAAAATATAACTTCTACAATCCAAAAGTAGTAGATACATTTTCTGTCAAACAAATTACTATTAATGTAATTAAGTGACTCGTTCCATCTCTAATTTCACCATAAAAGTTACCAATACCACTTAAAATACATGGTGATCATTCTGTAAACTCACTCCTAATCCAAACAAAAACTTTTAGTTTTTACTTATTTCTGTTTAAAAAGAATTCTAAAAATGTGTTGTCTTTCTACGACTTGCCTAAATGACATGTAGAACTGGTGGAGAGGTAATTTCACAAGGCCGAGGAGTTGATCCTGCCCTGAACATCTGGTTTTCTGCCACACCTCGATTACCATCACGTTATTTTTCATCCGCTCCAGCAGCTTGGTTGTTAAGGCCACAGGAGTCACCTGAGACAAAGGATGGAGAAAAGGTCACGTGGGTCAGTGAGATTCTTTATCTACAACATAGAAGAATTTTGTTTTCTTTGTAGCCTAATTAAAAAAGAAATTAAGATATTGTAAGAAGACTTGATCTCCTGGACTAACCTGAGCAAAGTTGAAAGAAGGATTTGCCTGACCCCAGCTGATGACAGATCTTGCCGTCTCATCACACCAGAGTTTACAGTTCAAGTACACATTTGGAGCCTGCATGGGCCCACAGTTGAAGTTCTTTCCATCTGGCACCATGAGTAACGTATGCAGCAGGACCTCAGGCTCCTTCTCCACCTGCTGCCGGGATATATGAGGAGATGTGTGGAGGCCGGGATGGGCAGAGGGTTCTTTTGAGGGTTTCTGAGAACTCCAAGAATTCAGTCTGGAATTTTCAAAAGAAGCAGCTGGTAACTCCTCCCTGCCAATATCCACATGCTGAGATCTGGAGCTGGTCTCTCTCTGTGGACTGGGTGCAGGTTGTGAAGGTGATGTGTCATTCCAAGCCAGTTTGCTTTTACTTTTTTCAGAGGAGAAATCTTTGTTGTCTGTAGCAAGTTCTAGTAACACCTGAAAAATAAAATAAAATAACAATCTCTATAAAAGTCACTTGGGTAACAAATATCAGGCTTTTAAACATAAATTCCTGGGCAAAAAAAAAAACAGTACATTACCTTCAGAGGTCCAATCTCCTGTGTTTCACAGTTTCCTTCGACGCTCTGTACAGGTAAGACAACAGACTGACTCAGCTGCTTGCTCTGCAGCAGACAGCGCAGCGGGTAAACTGCCTTGCCAATGGGAACAGGCTGCAACAGGAAAAGCCAAAGTCATCACCAGCGCTTCATTCCTTTAAGCACTTCATGATGAGTTTTAATGAATGTCTACTTGTGTTTCTAGGTATGTATTAGAAACAGGAAGTCATTTTTATTTGTTTATATGGAAGTTCTATTTCATAAAGGAGTTACATTAAGAAAGAACCTTATTATTTCAGTGGTGCTAAATGATAGACTGTGTGCACACATATTTAATACGCCCATAAAATTAAAATAATCCTAAATATCCATTCAAAACCACCAGAACTGTTGTGCAAACAGATCAAATTCTAATGTATTATTACCAGAACAACTCACATCACAACTTAATTTAAATGGACCCAAAGTCACTCTTAAACCAACCAATAAAACTCATTGTAACCAATCAAATGAGTCGTTTAGTCCAAAGCTACTTACTTTCTTTTGGTCGGTCTTTCGTGAATAAATCTTGAAAATCAGATCAGTTCCCCACCACTTTTCAATTGTTGCTGTGCTGAACTGGACAGGAAACACAGAGTGCTGATGGAACTTCACGGCTAAAAAACATAGAAGAGTCAGATTCAGTCACAAACCTGTACCAAAAATTGCTTTTCACTCAGCTAGGTTTCATAAAAGCAGATTGCATCAGGTGATACCTCCTCCTGTGACTTTACTGGCAACAGCTCTGGTCACCTCCCCATCTCCCCCCTTACTACGATCATGTCGACTGGAAGTAGAGGCCATCGGGAACACGTACTCGATAAAATATGTGCTGATGGAAAAGGAGACAAGATATCTCAGGGTTTTGTTACTAATAATTTCAATATTATTTTTAAATGAGATCAGAATTATGTGAAATGTTTTGCCTACCACTTCTTGCTGGTTAATGGTCTAGGAGGTTTCCCTTTACTAGAGGTCTTTCTAGGTGTGTTGGTTGCATTGCCTGGAGGTGCGGTCAGGGAGTCGATGGTCACTCTCGCCAGCCGGCTCAAACTCAGCAAAGTCAACTGCTCTGCACTCACGCCAGGAGGGATTTCACCAGCATCTGCAGACCGCTGAGGCTCTGAGTTTGGACTGGACACAGTCACAATATGGTGAATAATTGTCTTACATGTACTAAAGGTTATATCTAGTCTATCTTCATACTGAATGTTTGTCTGAGTTACATGCTATCCTGGTACCGTGCGTGTATCCCATATATCAGTGTTTCCCACACAGACTAATTTGTGGTGGTGCGCCATACAATCAACACCGGCGGCCACATATTGCGTTTCTTTTTTTTTTTTTTCAACACCATTTAAAACATGCAGCGTATTGGTTCAGCTACATTTCCTTTCGCTGTTCTCCTCCATCTCTCTGTAGGCTCACACGTCACACACGTCACACACACACGTCACACACACACGTCACACACACCCCTCCTCTCTGTGTACAGCGTCTGTCTCCATCAAAATGAGAGAAAGACGGCTGGTGAAATTCACAAGTTCATGAAAGGTTGGTATCTTGTGAACAACTTTACACAATCACACATTAAAAAGTCCAATAAAAAATATTTTATATTCTGAATACAATGTTGTCAGCGTGTTAATGTTGAGTCCCGACCCGACTCTTAGCAAACAAGCGTTTGCGCCTGCTTTAGAAAGTTAACTAGTCGCAAGTTTGCGGTAAAATGCAGTTGGGTTGTTGAGGTCAAAACACTATATGTAGCAGCTGTAATCAAATAAACGTATTATAAATTATGTTGTGTCATTTTTTACTCTTACACTGAATGCTTCAATCCAGATGAGTATTGAAAAGTATTTTCTGTGACTGAAAAAGGCCCGTGTTGAGGATGAGGACCAGCCTGAACCAGAGGTATCAGTCTGAAACAGAGCTCAACTGCCCGACCAGTGGAATTAGTTATGTTATTAATTTGTTTACAATATTTTCAGGCTTCAACCAGTGCTGCTCAAGCAAAAAGACAGGGTCACTGGAAGAGAAAGAGATAGATTTGTTAGGCATTGAAGAAAGAGTAGGAAAGGAGGACAGCATCCAACAGCATGTCACAAATTGCTTTCTAATCTGCGGGAAACACTGTATATTCTATGTAAACGGTTTATTTATCTGGTCAAGTTCCTTCTTCGTTCTTTGTAACTGGCTTATTTATAGATGTTGATCAATTACAGTACCTTAGGGAGAAGATATGCCCTTCTAGCTACATTTAAAAGGTGGATGGATAAAAAACATTGGATGGCACAAACACTCCCAACCCCCACTAGATCTTCTGAAAGGAGCTTTTTACTGTCCGAGCAGCATGGCTTAAGGAGCATGTAAAGGCCCTCACCCTGTAATGATCTTGGGTCCGGACTGCGTCAGCTGTTTTTTACTTGAGGACACTGTTGCTTGATCCTCCTCCTCAGTGTCGTTTGGTCTGATATCTGACATCTGAAAGACAAGATAAGAATGACTATTTGAAGAATGACTTCAAATAACCCTCTGCTACAAAATCACATAAAACATGCTTTTTCCCTGACAATCATCAGAAAACCGTCTACTTACAGGAGGTTTGTAGAACAAATTTTCCAGTAAGCTCTGATCATATTGTGGATCATTGAGCTCACTGTCTCCACACACACTGCTATGGCCAGACAGAGATTCAGATAAGGAGATATCTCCATCCCAGAGAGGCAGAGGAGACGTGTTTAAGCTAAACAAAAAAATAAAAACAGTTAAAATCTTGTAAAAAAACAAATGCTTACATTTTCTCTCACCTTTGATAAATGTGCACATTAGGACTGCCACATCTTAGTCGATTAGTCGACTAATCGGTCGTTTTGGTCTTACTCGACTAAGATTTCTTTAGTTGATAAGTAATTTTTTATGCTTATTCATGCTTAATTACTCATTTCCAAGAAACTCATGAGCACATTTATGGTAAACAAAAGATTTAAAGTGGTGCTTTTGCAGGATTAATTGTGGAGAAACTCAGTTTTACAGATGGTTAATTAACTACATTTATATTGTGCTTTTCTAGTCTTAACCACCTCTCAAAGCTCACAGCTCTGTCAATTAAATCAACTAATCGATTAGTCGACAAAATCCTATAAGTGTTAGTCGACTAAGAATATCTTTAGTCGAGGACAGCCCTAGTGCACATAAGTACCTGCCGAGGAGCAGATCCACCGCTCTGTTATCCATGTCTACAGGACAGTCTAAGCTGCAGTCTGAGACTACAGCAACATTATCAGAGTGCTTGAGAGTTGAATCAGCATGAAGAATATTTTGAAGAATCATCCCAGAAGGAGAAGGAAAGGGCCTGCAGACAAAGAAATTAAGTATTATAGACTGTGCATTATAAGATGATAAAAATATTGTTGTTTTTTTTTTTTTTACAAACTTTTGAAACACTAACTTGGACGGTGGCAGGATGTTATCCTTTGGGAGAGGCAGAGGGGTGTCTTTCAGAGCCGGGACAGAATCCGTGTCACATTTTAAAGATGACACCACCATAGCATTTCTGAGCTTGTTCCCACGCTCTAGAATAACTGAGATGAGTGAAAATGTTGGGTATTTGTTAAGAAACATCTTGTTATGTACATCTGATGCATAGTCATGCTGCAACCAACCTGAGAGGATATCATTGGTTGTATGGCCACAAGGCTCCTGATTTGAAGGATTCACAGACGTTTGACTGTTCAGAGATCTGTTTGCTGGTGGTATCTGATTCTCCAGTGACTCTTCATTGCCTTTATCTTTCTGGGCATTTTGGAAATATAAGTGGTCTTTCCCTCTGAAAATATAACAGCAATATATACAGTAAGATTACTATGCTCAGAATTAAACTTTCTACCGGTGAGCCATTACAAGAAGACACAGGCATTTGATTATGAATAGCAATATCACAACAGCAATAACTTCAAACCTTGGAGTGTTTCCGCTGCTGCTCCCCGCTGATTCTTTCCCGCTGCAAGCTGAGAGCGATCTGGACCGCGAGGGCACAGTTAGTGTGGTGACTTGTGGTCCGTCAATGCTGATATCTGTGATGGGACCTGAGCTGCTGCTGTCATAGGCTTCAGTTAGAGGCTCCAAATTAAGGGAAACCTGAGGAGGTACAAAACAAAGCTAATATGTTGATTTTTACATGGTTTATTACTGCTGGTTCAAAATGATAAACACCTTGAACATTATAAAAGTTGCTATCCATCTAACTATTTATGGGGTTTCACTGGTTTGTTTATCAATGCCACAATTGTAAATGATGATAAGAGCCAGTTGTTGGGTGATGAGTCCTAAATTACTGAAGCTTTTTGAGTATTATTTATTTATGATCTGATCTAGCTTTTCTAACGTTTTATACACAAATATGGTGATAATAACGCTACAAAATGATGTGAAAAAGAGACACAAAACTACCACAAAAAGGGATGCAAACCAACTACAAAGAAAACAAAAATGACCACAAAGAGAGAAAAGAAATGTATGGGGAAATTGCTTTTTTTTTATGAAAAATTTAACATTTTCTTGAGAAAGGACCCTTAAATCCTGTGCGCACCTAAGTCGTCAACAAACCGAGGGAAAACACTGGGAGTCTCTCTTTTCACAACATTTCAGTACACCAAACATAATTCATCAAATGCAGCTGGCAGGTAATACGTGCATTCAAGTTCCCACTCACCTGTAATTCTCCCAGCTTCTCAGATGTCGGAGATACAAGGGTGTAAAATCCACTGATGGGGTGTGCCAGAGAGAGACGAGAGATGCTTGCAACCTCTGCCCGTGCGATCGGCAAATGATCCGGTTTGGTCAGAACTTCCAGCACCAGAGAGCTCATATCTGTAAGATATGAAGTAAACTGCTTTGGCCCACAGCGGATGGGGAAGCGAGCTGTGGTCTTTATGGTCTTCTGCGATGGCTGTGATCCATCTCTTGGAAAGAAGTGCGTCCCGTTGGATGACTCTCCCCACCAGCGCAGCCTCACAAATGTTGCAGACGGAGGCTTCTGAACTGTCCATAATACACGGCTTATAATCACCCGCAGGAAGCATCTTAGCTGGCCTTCGACCAGAGGAGGGAGGCTGGTGGCGGGGGACACATCGCTTGTGACTGCAAAGTGTTATTAAAATAATGTCACCAATAGGACAGGTAAGGTAAGCCAGTAAGGGTGGTATTTGCTGCAGGTTTTAGCTAGATGTTGGCTGGTATAACAGTTATATACTATTAGGGCTGGGCAATATATCGATATTATATCGATATCGTGATATGAGACTAGATATCATCTTAGATTTTGGATATCATAATATTGTGATATGACATAAGTGTTGTCTTTTCCTGGTTTTAAAGGCTGCATTACAGTAAAGTGATATACTTTTCTAAACCTACCAGACTGTACTAGCTGTTCTATATCTATATATCTATCTATATCTATTTACTTTTTCCCCAATTAGACATTATGTCCATATTACTTATGATTATTTATCTAAAATCTAAGTGTGAAGATATTTTGTTAAAGCACCAATTGTCAACCCTAGAATATCACCGCAATATCGACATTGAGGTATTTAGTCAAGAATATCGTGATATCTTTTTTCTCCATATCGCCCAGCCCTATATACTATACTGTACTGTTCACTGTGCAATCATTTAGACCATGCTGAAATTAAAAACAAAATACGTTATTAAAATCAGTTTTACACACGACGAGTTGAATGTAATATGCAACAGTGAAACACTGTTCATTAGTTTGAAGATGAACTTGACTTGTTTACATGTGATTTTGCATGAAAATGTTCGTATTAATATTATAGGAACAATGCCAGCCATATCACCCAGGCTTACTGTTCAGATGTGTAGGAGGAAATATCCTAAATGATTCCTTTTGAGCTACTGTATGATGATTTCAAAATGATTGAGTTAATTAGCTATACAACTGACAATGATGCATTAACCCAGGAGTCTGACTTTAGACGAACTACACAGCAGGCAGCAAATACAAATACAGGAACACAACATTGTAAGAGACCCATTTCCACTTAACTGTAATTATTATTGACAAAGGATGTTATACTGCGCTTCCAGCATCATTTGGCAAACCCACAAACCGCAGTTACAAGTTAAGCTGCTAACGATACTTCGGCACATTAACTTCAAAACAACACATGCAAAAACAACACTAACCGAGAGAAAGTAAGAGCGTATTACCTAACATAACATTAGCTAGTAAGCTAACATACGAGGCTAATGTGAGACTGACAGCTGACGTGTGTTTGTCGATTATGACGCAAACATCTGCGTAAATTATCGAGCTGTTTTGCTAGCATGTAAGTTAGCTAAGCTAACAACAGTTTACCTTTCTTTTTGCTGCCTCCAGCTTTGACGGACCTCGGTTTTCTGCTCTTCATTCCGCAGCTCAGTACGTATAGCTAGCTAGCTAGCTAGCTAGGTTGTAAATGACAACCTTGCCAAAGCCGGGGGTGAACCGTTAGCGGGCATGTTTTTATCACACTCTATCCAACTAATAATCCGTTTAACAGAGCCGATTGAGCTGCACACACACCCACACACGCATACAAACGGCAGCGCGCAAATCTGTTTCCGACTTTCCAGTCTATGGTTTCCGAGCAACAAAAGTACGAACCATAGACAGTGGTCCGAACGTGCCGCCTTCGCTGCCGCTGCTTGTCACCAATGCATTCTGGGAAATAGAGTTTATTTTGTACACATTTAGTGGCCCCACGTAGACTGTAAAATTAAGCAGTCTAGATAACAGTCTGAGGGCAGGTTTAGCTCAGATTATAATGATCAAATGTGCCTTTAAATGATTTCACATAATCACTCTAATAATAATTTCTGATCTAAATCTTGTGGAAATATGTTTTAATCATAATATAGGCCTAATGGTCAAAGTAGAACCCATTTGTTTCAGCTTTATGTTTTAAGTTTCAGTTTTAAATAGTGAAATACATGCTCTTGTTTTATTGCTCTCATTTTACCCAAATGTGCATTTCAATTCAATTAAATTACATTTTATTTATAGTATCAAATCATAACAAGAGTTATCTCGAGACACTTTACAGATAGAGTAGGTCTAGACCACACTCTATAATTTACAAAGCCCCAACAATTCTAATAATTCCCCCAAGAGCAAGCAGAGCGACAGTGGCGAGGAAAAACTTCCTATTAGGAAGAAACCTCGGACAGACCCAGACTCTTGGTATAGGCGGTGTCTGACGGTGCCGGTTGGGGGTGTGATGAACAGAGGCAATAATAGTCACTTTAAAGATAAGGAACAGTGACTTCAAATGATAGTCGCAGTAGTTCATGTCATATCAGTGCGCTGCAGGGCGATACAGGATGTAGCGCGGCACAGCAGAGCATGGATGGACGTAGCAGGAAGCTGCAGGGTTCAGCAGGACGCAGCATGACACTGCAGGGCACCGCAGAGCTTGGCAGGGAATGCAGCAGGACCACGGCGACAGTTGCAACCAAGATCTTGGTGCCAACGTGCTCCAAGGAAATATGCTGGGTGAGAAAAAAATCAAAACACAAGGACTCCAGGGAGTAAACTCCTCAGAGCCCGTTTAGTAACAGGCATCCCGTGGGACTGGATGCACAGAAATGAAAAGTGAGAGGAGAGAGCAGTCAAAGGAAAGAGGAGAGGAGAGAGTCAAAGGAAGGAAGAAAGGAAGGAAGGAAGGAAGGAAGGAAGGAAGGAAGGAAGTCCCCCAGACAGTCTAAAACTATAACAGCATAACTAAGAGCATAGCTAAGAGAGACAGGGAGTTTAAGGAGAGGAGCCTGTTCGGGCTTGGAACTCTCCCCTGCTGGATCGGGCTGTACTGGCCTGCCTCCCTCTACTTTTGTTATATTATTAATCTGACAATTTTGAAGAGAATTAGGGTTAGGCAGACACTGCAACTCTTCCTCCCTAACCATAAGCTTTATCAAAGAGGATGGTTTTCAGTTTATTCTTAAATGAGGTGATGGTGTCTGCCCCCCGAACCCAGACTGGGAGCTGGTTCCACAGGAGTGGAGCCTGGTAGCTGAAGGCTCTGGCTCCCATTCTACTTTTAGAGACTCTAGGAACCACAAGTAGATCTGCATTCTGAGAGCGCAGTGCTCTAGTGGGACAATAATGTACTAGGAGCTCTTCTAGATATGATGGTGCTTGACCATTTAGGGCTTTGTAGGTCAGGAGGAGGATTTTAAAGTCAATCCTGTATTTTACAGGAAGCCAGTGCAGAGAAGCTAATACAGGAGAAATATGATCTCTTCTCTTAGTTCTTGTCAGAACACGCTTTGCAGCATTCCGGATCAGCTGGAGAGTCTTAAGGGACTTATTTGAGCAACCTGACAGTAGGGAGTTACAATAGTCCAGCCTGGAAGTAACATATGCATGGACTAGTTTTTCAGCATCATTTTGAGACAGGATATTCCTAATTTTGGCAATGTTACAAAGATGAAAAAAGGCTGTTCTTGAGGTTTGTTTTGGATGGGCATTAAAGGATATATCCTGATCAAAAATAACTCCTAGATTTCTGACACATTTCTGACACATTTGACACATACCTTAGACAGTTTTTATTCAATTGATTTAAATGTCACATTTGTTGGCAAGGGGAATAAAAAGGCAAGAAAATAAAGCAATATAGCGAAAGCAATAAAACATGAGTGCAATTTCATTTATGCATCCTAAACTCAATCTAAAACATGTCAGTGTTATCGTTGCACACATTGTGACCCACACTAACATAAAATTGCACCAAACTGGTGGGAGGAAAGACATTCAATTCCATCCAGATTGTTTTGACAAAAATAAAGTCAAAACAATATAAACTAAGGAAACTTTACAATAAAAGCACCCCTTACATATTCTATCAGAGTGGAAAAAAAACCCATTTCAACTCCATGCAGCCTTCTTTTACGTCACCAGCAGAGGGTAGCATTGATCTAACTAACAAGAGTATTACATTTTCTTTCTTTCTCAAATCTGAGATTATTGAGTATCTCTGCTTCACTTTATTTACCTGTTGCTGAATAGCTTCTCTGTCAGTCAGTGTTGTATTCAAGTCTATTTTTCCATCAGATATGCACACGATCACTGATGCTAACACGTAATTGACTGGTTCTCAAAATGTTTCACGTTAGGACGGTTCCCAACATGTTAAAAAGTGCAGAATCACTGCATGTACTTGACAATGTGTTGAAGTATAGACATATGGTCTAGTCGTATGCTTTAGGTAGTTTGGGCTTGTGAAAACATTACTTAAACCTTTCTGCTTTCCTGGTTGTACCGGTTTATTATGTTTCTGATTTGACTGTACAAAAAAAAACATCAAATTGAAAAATATATATCTATGATTTGCATAGCACATAAAATGAATCCTTTTCTGCACTGGTAGCTACAGTATGTGTTTCTATAAATATGCCTAGAGTCGTTGCAAACCTTTTGTTGACAAAAAGGTGTTAGATACTCAAAGTTTTCTGTCTAAATATAGCTATAACTGTATTTTAATGGTATAAATCATTGCAATGAAACAAATAAGAGCTTCAGAAAAACAGCATTTTGCTTTTCATCAAATCCAAGAGAGAATAATCAAGTCCTGCTGTTTAGTGAGCGCACAAGAATGTGCAATATGCATCCAGTATACGTCCTGTTGTTATATTTTCTGTGTCAGTGTTGGCTTGGAGAGCGTGTCTGTTTGTAGCCTATTCACTTCGGGGAACTGGAAGGAAAATGTTTATTGTGAGCAAGCAGAGGTATTATTCCTCTGTCATACCCTCACAGATCCCTTTATTTAATCTGCAGGTTGCCCCCCAAAAAGGTCACATAAAAAGCCTCTTAGGGTCCTAGCTCATAAGGAGAATTTGAATACTATGTTTTAATACTTCACTCTGTTTTAAGATGAGTTATGATGACCTAATTAGACACAGATATCTGAGATATCTGAGTGATATGTAGGCAGTGTTGGTTGTGTGAGTTCAGACACAAATTCTGGAGCAGACGTGTTCCCAATCGCTTGGTGTACAGAGTGTGATTAATGACGCCCAGCCTCTGAAGCTCAATAAGAGGCTGACAGATCTGGTTCATCTGTTCCATGAGACAGCCAGTTATTGAAAGAGTCTCCCACAGGCAACAATGACCACATCGTTCAGTCAGCTGGGAATAAACAGGCACACTCACAATGACTGGTTCCTTTGACTCATAGCACCAGTCTGAGCTGCTGTCCTGAGGTGTGAGACAGAATAAATCTCTGTAATATCTGTTGAACTCAGAAATTCCCCTAAAGTCATAAACCATTTTTGCCACTCTGTACAATGCCACATGTTCTGTATCTGCTTGTTCTTCCATGCATTTCATGGAAGCATTATCACATTTTAATTGAATACTTGAATATTTAAATCCAAAAACAGCATTTTATTTTTCGGCTGCAACATCAAACAGAAATGTCTACACATTGCACTGTGATTCAGGCACATTAGGTATTTTTGTAAACTTATGCATCTACACATTAGAAATAAAGTTCTTAGACTCTGCACAAAGTACAGCTGTGTTGATTTTTAAAGACAGAACCTAGAGTGGGCCCGGTGTAGAAAAAGGGCTGCATCAGTTTTTAAGCAAGCAGGAGAGGCAAACAGCCTTGCACAGTTTACTGAAACCAGCACAGTGTGCGAAGGTAGAGGCCTCACTCCACTCATCTGCAGGAACTGGCCAGTAAGAGCAAGAGAGCATTTTGGCCTCTGGGGGCTGATTGCCAACTGCCCCAGTCCACTTCTACCCCACCTCTCAGCCTTGTGCTATCCATGTCCACTGCAGCACTGTACGCTTCAGGCTCCCTGAGGCCTGGGTCTCCAATCACAGATGCAGGCTGCCCCATAACAGCTCTAACCTCCCCTGCCTGTGTGCTCACTTTCTGGCTTCCTCCTTCTCTCCACCCGCAAGTGTGCCTCTCAATTGTAGAGGCTGGCTCTTCTACTGCAAGGGGCCCAGCTATCGCTCCACCCCTCTCACTCACTCTTCAGGATTCAGGCTGCAGCGATGGTGGAACTCTTGGCCGTGCTCATGGATCCATTTGTTTGCCACTGGAACATACATTTGCATCACTGCATCTTTTAAACATTAGGATACTTGGGTTCAAGGCATTCACATTAACCTCTGATTATATATATATATGATTAATTGCTTTAAACAACATAGCCACCAAATGCTTCTGCAGCTGCTTTGTGATAATTAACATCCTTCTGTTAGTTTAACTGGGTCCCTAAAACACATTTTGGGAGATTGATGGTCTGGGCCTGCTGACAGCAGATGTTCAGCTTCCTAGATGAGCGCTCAGTGTCTGAACTGCACTTTGTAACATTTCTAAATGCATAATGCAGCGCAGATGTTTCCTAGCTCATAGCTCCTGTATGACAGGTAAGCTGAAAAATGGAAACAGACCATGATAATGATACAAAAAACCTAATCTGTTTAAAAGAGAACAAGGACTCTGATAAAATCCTGTGCCTTGCTACTTTCCATATTCACATCCCTTTTTGGTTCCTTTAACAGCATCATCACATCATACTGGATCTACTGACTCTTACCCCATTTGTCCCCTATAAGCACAGGGCAGCCAGCATGCAGTGTGTCTGCGTCTCCTTGACCATTTCTATGGAGATTCCACCAGAAAATGGCAGCTTTCTGTGAAATGAAAAACAACATGAATCACGTAAGAAAGTAAGCAACTAAGAAACTAAGAAAAGTTGCAACTAACAATTATTATCATTATCGATAATTATGACAATTATTTTCTTGGTTAATCTTTTGGTCAATTTTGTTGTACGACAGTCCAAAAGATACTATAATATGAGATACAGAAAAGCTAGAAGTAGGGTGGGTAGGTTTGTCATTTTTGCTTGAAAATGTTGCAAAACAATGAATTAATTATTACAACAGTTAACAAGTATCTTTCTGTTAATAGACTAATTCATCTTTAATCTAAATATCCTAGGCAGACCTGGATTTCATGAGTAGTAGTTACACTATTTTATTAGTAATTTTATCTGTTTGTTAGGATCACTTATTTTTTCTATAAACAGCCAGAAAGTGAGATTTCAATAAAATGAAAGGTGAGGGGTTTAAACCCCAGGGATAGCCTGGAAAACCTTCCACTCCAGCTCATTTATCAATCAAAAAACAGCTTCAACCTCCACTGAGGCTCAACTATACAATAGCACTATTGTGGTAAAAAAAAAAAAAAAAAAAATCTCATGGCTGTTGTTGCTATGATCTGACCTTTTAGCATTTTGAGAGCTGCGCCAGAGAATGTGAGTGAGGCACGGAGTGAAGTGAAAATAATCTAGATCAAGGCAAAAAATGACACGAAGACAAAAGAGGCTGCTTTTAGCTCATCTTCTACATTTGCAGAGTGTTTACCTCCACAACAGGAACGCTGAAGTTGGCGTAGATGAAGGCTGTGCACCCACCTGCCTCGACAGAGCTGAGCTGTGGAAAAGGACATTCCTTCAGAGTTGTCTTGTGTTTAAGTGCTCGTGTTATGAAAAGCCACTCTGTCTGCTGCACTGTTTTCAAAGCCTTGTATAAAGCCATTCTTTTAGTCACTATCCAATTTTACTCAAATGTTCACATGGGTTGTTCTTAATGATAATAGCAATACTAATATCATGTATAATAATGTTGCAAAACAGCTAAAAGGCATGTAACTATCTATATCTAAGCTGAGTTTCTCAGGCACGTTGTTCCAAAATCTTGCAGCGTTCATGGCAAAGGCCTGACCTCTGTGTTTTCAATTTAGACTTTGGAGCAGCAGGAACAGGAACCTGCCCAAGGACCTCTGGCTGCTTTCTGGGTCAAACAGGGTCATAAGATGGTTTTACTCACATATATCATAAAGGTTGCCACTCGATTCCCAGTTTTCAGCTTGAACACGGGACTTGAAGGCGACTGGAAAACGTATAACAGTTGATATTGATTAATGTAAGCACAGACAACATTCACAGTCTAGCAATTCCAAGTGTTGGAACGTGTTAAACAAGTCCAACAATCAACTTACTGTAGCATGGTCAAAGTGAGGCTCATAATGGCCACCAATCCCATAATTCACTACTTGGAGGTACTCGCCATATGGATGCTTCACATTCAGACCTGTGAGCATGGAGATCCTCTGGTCCAGCTTCCCAACAGTGGAGTGTGCTGAGCCCTTCAGCCATGCACTAGAAAAATATTGACCATTTAAGAGGCAAAAGTATATCTAACATCATTTACAAGATGTTTAGTGTTTTAAGTTTAATGTATAACTACTACAAGTAACAATTTGTTGTAAGTCATTTGTACCTTTTGCTGATGCGGTAGTCTGCCGTTGCTTGTTTCTCTCCAGCTGCCACCACTGATCGTTTCAACTTGTCAGCAAAGACAGAAAACAGCATTTTACGAGTGTGTGATTGTTAGAGCAGCCAAGCTTTGATGTCCAGCTGCAGGCCCTGACAAAATGCGAGTAATAGCATGAAAACTTGCTCCAATGACGTATTCGAAAGCAACACTGCGGGATAGGAGAAAATCAAGAATGTAGATTCAAAAAGTTGTGGGGTGGGGGGTGGGTGGGGGGGGGAGGGAGTTCAGATGACCTTCTTGTCCTGGAGGTATATCAGTTTCATCTTATCTTCACCTTGTCAGTATGCATCTCAAAGTCTCAGTCTGGAAAGGAGTTTCGGAAAGTCTGCCCTTCTTAAAATGAAGCCTCTGTAATTTATTTGGACTGCATAATCGTCACATTCTGCTTATTTCATACTGTACATGTTTTCCAATTTGCAATGGGTACATACACTGGTACAACAATTTCTGTAGTAAACTGGTAACACGATATTTCTGATTCATTTTCCAGATCATTCTCCTGATGACTTCCAGGCAACCTCTGGCCATCAGAGACATTACATCATTTAACTTTAAAGGACTTACACAAAAGAGGGAAAATGCTAAACAAAATAAACTTCTTATTTCACACATGAAATTATCATCAAGAAAGTAATACAATGACATATCTGTTAACTCCAAACAACAGTGTGAACCGTGCTCATGCTTAACAAATGCTGCCCACTGATCCAAACTAATACCGTACCCTGGGCCTGTTTTCAATAAACCCACAGGCTGACATAATGATGAAATAAATACAGGGGTTTCCATCTGAGCAAAGCATGGAAAACTCATTGAACAATGTCAAAACCTCACAGAAACTATACGGCACAAATTGACTTTCCCCACCAAATATTCCCTAAAGTAACTGAGTCAGCTCTGAGAAACTGTGCACTGTTGCTTTCCACTAACTGAGCAGAAAAGCGGTAGTTGCTTACATATAGATACTGAGGCTCCATGAGTGGACTGTATACCAGTGGAGCCCAGCAGGGTTATTTGGACAGTTTGAGTCACTGAGCCAAGTTTTTATAGTAATGTATCCCTCATTCCTTTAAGCCTTACTAAATGTTTGAAAGCAGACCAACTCTTCCTCCACAGGGTCTTTCCAATAAGAGAAGGTTGGCTTCGACCCCAGCAGCCAGCGAGACCCACAGCAGAGCAGATTATCAAGTAATATATGCATGTTTACAAAAAATATATTTTTATAGGCACCTTTACTCTTATAACAATAATAAATCATTTAAATCTTGGTTCAAGGCCTTGTACCACAATGATGCTCCAGCTAAATGTACTTAAAGTATCAAAGAAAACTGATTATGCATAATGGCCGCATTCAGAGCCTTATACAGTTATATATATTATATTATTATTCCAAATGCATTGATTTGTAGGCAGCATTTTACTGTTGTAGTCGGTCAATACATACATGGTCCATGTAAAGTACCTCAAAAATGTACTTCATTACAGAACTTGAGTACATGTACATAGTTACTGTCCAACACTGAGATAAAAGGTTTTGTTAACAGTTGCATCATTTAAAGCAGGGATCTTCAACGTTTTTTAAGCCAAGGACTCCTTAACTGAGTGTTCGTTTACACGTACCCGTGTATATTTGCCATCAATGCCGTCAAGCGCACGCCAAACCTGTAGGTGGCGGTGTAACGAGAAGTTCAAGCCCCAACAACAGCAACCAATCACTTCCTCTTTCTCTCTCTCGGTTGCCTAAACCTCCGTTTGTCTCAGTTTACATGCAAACGTGCAAACGAAGATTTCAAAAATCTCCACTCTGGCCGGAGTTTTTAGAAAGACTTGGTTTCAGAGGGAGAATTCACCGTTTGTGTGTAAACGAAGGGCACAAACGAAGGGAAATGTCTCCATTTGTAAAAAATAACCATGTACGTGTAAACAGGGTCTTAGAGAGATGGAGCAGGGACCCCCTACTACATATATTGTATAAAATGAAGTTGCATAATAAACTAGTGCCTACAATACTAAGCTTTTAAAATAAAAATTGTTGGCATATTTATATATTTATACATCATGTTTTAATGTGCACAGTAAATCCTTAAGCTTAACTGTATCTGTGGATGGCAACCTTATGGCAACCTTTGCAGTAGGCCTATCATCAATGTTGTGTAGCCTACATTAAAAACAATATCTTTAATAATAATATGTTGGATTCATGTTAATGTATATTTTCAGACTTTTTTATTTTTTAAACCATAGAACAATAATTTGGTGGCAGTCAAAGGATGAATTTAAAAGGGAAGGTGCACTTACTACTAGGATAGAGGCCATAGTGAATACCTCTTTTTGACATAGCACTACACATGAAAAGATAAATCCATACTCCTGCTCAAGACTGCCAATTTCATTACACTTTTAATTTCGGAGTAATGGAAAGCTAACCATGTGTTAGGGAACATCCTGAAATAACATGGATACCACCAGAGCCAACATCAACAGAGGGTAATTTCCTAGACATAATATATCCCAAACAAACAATATGAACAAAGACAAATAAAAAAACATATCTGGTAATTGTGTCTTAATTGTAGAAGAATTCAGTAAAAAAAGATGGGATTCTTCAATGTGAGGCTAAGGTTCACATGGGAATAGCAAAATATTGAATTTATTTTTCATGTATTTGTTGATTTCAACAGATTCTTTTGAACTCTTGCTGTTTGAGAAAATGAGAGAAAACTCTACAAACATGGGATTACAAAACTATTTGACAACTTTTTTTGGATAAACTGGAAAAAAATGCAGTGTTGACTGTAAAAACATGGCTCTATTTCTTAATTCCCAAAAAGCTGATGTGTTGTAGACATGTGTTTTTTTCTTCTTTTTTTTAACCTGCAAGTGATGAGGAAAATGCACTTACTCCTGGCTGGGCGGTCCTCTTGATGTCCTCAGCCTCTGTGTCAGTGATGAAGCTGTGGTACAGGACCACATACGGCCGCAGGCTCAGCACTTCACGTCTCACCGGCAGCAGTAGCAGTCCAGGATTCCCGTTGGTGAAGTAGTCACAGAATAGTCTGGGATTTTCAGAAAGCAATGGCTGCTGGGAGAAACATGCATCTGAAGTCCATTAACAAGATCAAGACAAGAATTGTTTTTCTTTTTCATCCGCAAACACTTACTCTTTCCATTGTTCTTTCCCCACAAAAGCAAACCATACTTCAGAATAATTATATTTTTTTTATGGACTAGGGAACTCCAATTACAAACTATTGGATAAAGGTTCAAACTTTGTCAAATATTTAGTCAAATATGTGACAAACTATTTGGAGCTGTTTAAAGGAAAATGAAAAACATAAAAAAGAGACTTATTTTTGCAGTTATTTTGCAGTGTGGCTCTAGGCAGTGTCAGTCGGTCCACCACTTTGGTTCATACTAAAATATCTCAACAACTATTGGATGGATTGCTGAGGAGTTCTTCTTAAATCGTCCCCATAGGATGAAGCCTACTGACTTAGGTAATCCCCTGACTTTTGGACTGTTGACCAGGACATTTTTTGTCCAGAAATTCATGATGCTGAGAGAATGAATCCTAATGAATGTGGTGAATGTCTACGTCATCATCAGGTTACAGTTTTAATTTGTCCAATACTTTGGTTTATGACCAAATATCTGCAAAACTAAAGACATTCCCATCAGTCATGACTCATGGCTGTATTTTGGTGCTGCTACTTATAAACTAGCAGTTATTAGCATGCTATCACACTAAACTAAAATGGTCACCAACACAATAAACGTTATAATAATGTTCAGTTCAGTGCATGCTGTTCGGTGCATGCTGGCATTAACATTTAGCTAAAGGCACCACTAGTAGGGCTGACTCTTGTCTATGTGATTTAAATAAAGAAATCATCACAAACTGCTCTGGAATAACAAATATAACAACACAAGGAAAAAAATTCTTTTCTCAAAGCCTCTTTCTACAAGTTCCTTGAACATTACACATCCAGCTGGACATACTGTGAGTCACTACTGCTTTTCAACATTGGACTACAGATGAAAAATAGCCTTCTGGCATGTTTAACCCATGTATAACCATTCATGTTATTAATTTGCACTGTCCGCTTCTTAAAGAAACTGAATTGAACATCAAACGTACAATGGCAGATGACCAACATATGAAAAATAAGATTTATTGGTATGTCACTGAAGGACTAGACATGCTATTGAAAAACTAAATTCAAATGCACATTTGGTTATTATACAATTAAGAATACTCTGGTTGTCGTATTCACTTATCCATGATCCCTTTCAGATATTATCCTTATACACGCATGTGTTGAGAAAGATTTCCTGTGATGAATACCTGAGAGCCTTGGGTCTGGCAGAGCCTCTCATAAGTGTCCCTGGTCCTTAAGTTATTGGAGGTGGGTCTCCTCAGCCCATCGCCTCTTATTGATATGGGTGGACTCGTACCCAGCAGCTTCTCGTATTTCTCAACATTCTGCAAAACTCTTCCGTTCATTGGATCTGAGAAGACACGTGTAAATACTGTAGATTATAGGGCATGTTTTTGTTTTTTTTGTTTTTTATTACAGTGCAGGCTTCAGTTTAGAGGTGCAAGTTCTTAGAATTAAAGAGGGTTTTAATGCACCACAGACCGGATTAAAGTAAGGGGACAAGTTAAATGAAAAGAATTACCATGGTTCAGTAACTCCTGAGATAGACTGAGAGCATAGGAAATGTTTCCTGTCTGAAACAATAAAAGGAATTTAAGACAAGTGCAATCCATCAATCATCTTCCAAATGTGCATTTCCCAAGTGTCCTTCTACCTACTTTGAAGTGAGAAAAGGCCAGGTGATCCAGAGCATCCTCTAAAGTCCCTTCATTCTCAGGGCTCCACTCGCCTCCTGTTCCCCTGAAGAGACGCACCGACTCCTCCAACCATTGCACAGAGTGGTAGTAGTCCTCCTGCTCGTAGGCCACCTGTGTAAAGAAACACCTGGGTTACAGCCAGTCTTTCCAAAGATGGACCAAGTGTCTGCATGTTCGGCTTTATTCAGGCATTGAACTGGAGGACCAAATGTCAGCCGGTTCTGGTTCGTGTAGGCTTTGGGTTCACAGTAAGCAGCAGCAGTCAGTCAGTGTGGGTCGTATTAGAGGGTAGGAACAAACAATCTATGTGGTAGTATTGGTTGGAAATATAAATAGTACTACTTTCTCAACCTGGTCTACTGTCAGCACGTCAATCGAGATTCCACCTGTCCAAATACTTTTTAAGCACATTGTACATTGTGGATAAAGAAAAGTAAAGAAAACACTCATGAACACGGGCTACAGTCTATCTTTTTAACTGCTCTGAATCCTCTTTTGTGGCTGACTTGACTTGATTAAGTAGGTGCTGACTACAGGCCGGACAGCACCCACAGAAAGAGAGTGACATGTGGCTCCCCCGCATCACAGATTATATCCACAACCCCTGACACAAACAAAAATGCCAGTGTACCATTTATCCCCCGAAAAACACACTCTCAACTAATCACACATATCAACTTATCTACTCTACCACTCACCCAGTTCGCAACATTGCACCCCATAATTTGGGAGCTGAAGAACCAATGAATTCTTCAAAATAGTTTAATATTCTGCAGATCTCAGAATAGCGTGAGGGAAATACCTTTAATCTGCTTTAAAATGCCTCCAAATGAAACCGACAAGCTACAAACGCTTTTTAACAGAAGCGGTTTAAGAGCCATATAAAAGCATGTTTTACTGACAACACCCTCAAACTAAGCATCTCTGTTAAAAGATGCTTTTAGATCATCTCAGCCTCAGTACAAGTAAAGGCAAGCTCTGCTCTTTGCTCCGAACGCTTTTGTTGCGTGAGATAAAGTCTTTTCCACACAAGAGGATGTCTCTCCCACACAGTGCCCTGCCCTTATACATCACCATTGTACATAAACAGTGGAAATTTAGTGGGGTGACCTTTTTCTTCTTCTTTCATACTTGCATAATAGTTTTTCACATGAAACACATTCCCAGGCACGCAATGGGAAGAATTCCATTCTTTTTCCAGGCTGACTGGCTGGATTCCCACCACACAATGACTGAGAGGTTTGGAATCAAAGTATTTTTGCAGACCTTTGGATTGGGATGTTAATCAGGGACGGACATTTTCACAATAAAATCTTCCAAATATTTTTCAAATTCATTACTTTACTCAGATCTGGTTCAGAGAGCAGTACCATATTTAGGGAGACTCCGCCAAACTGGCCACTGGAGTCTAATGAAGACGTGTTTGGGGATGGTACACTCCAAATGAGGGCAGACACCAGTACTCCTTGCCATCCTGAAGAGCAGGTGCCCGCTCTGCATCTATGCATGTTGCCATTTATTACAAGGATACAGTCTTTAGTCCTCAGTGTAATACAACTTATATTGTTATGTGTATGTGTTTATATTTGATATAATGCATTTAGTCAATTTAACTCAGCTAGCCATCTAAGTTTGTGTAGCCTAGACAGATGGGTTACATCTGTTGAAGGAGCTGAGGGGATTACAATTACATTTAACTGGAACAATTGGTACGATTTCATGTGACAAATAAAATTAATTAATTGATTGATTGCCTTTACATTTATACTCTAACACTTAACTGGTGTATATGCATGCTCATGTTTTAATGATGTGATGTAACTTACCAGCACTGTTCAGATTCACACTGTAAGTAAGTAAAGCATCTCAACATCACTTCGTGGTCCTGAGAGTGACTGTATGGCCACTTTTATCTTGCTGGATAACTGAAAGAGGGAATTCAGTGAGGCCTGTAAAATGTTATACATAATGATATGTCAGGGGCCATTTTTCTGCAGATTGAGTACTTTGACTTTGGATACTTTTTAGCTTATTATGCTTCTGTTCTTTTATGTAGGTAGGCTTTTGAGGACAGGACTTTTACTTGTAATGGAGTATTTTTAGATTGTGCTATTGGTACTTTTTCCTAAGTAAAGAATCTGATTACTTCTTCCACCAAAAGAAAATCAAGTTAAAACAACAGGAGGAAACAATAAAGGAAAATAATGGATTGTGTACCTTTCCAACCAGAAAGCAGTCATCACCAGACAGCGGGACAGACACTGCAGGCAGGTAGATATCAATAGGCTTGCCTTTAGTGACTCTCTGGAAACAACCCCTCACAAGGCTCGCAACTTGGAGAGCATACACATCCTGCAGCCTCATCAGCCCCTTGGCGGCCCCCTGGAGGTCTTCCAGTTTGGGCAGATCGGCCTCTTCCTCCTCATAACTGGACCTGAGGGCTGGACAGCAGAGGGCCAAAAGGTGAACTGGGGGGGTTGGGTGGTGACAGCTCAGAAGGGGGGTGTTAGTTACCACCACCAGATGTGTCTGTAAAGAAGGCAGTGAGCCAACCTTGTGTGTTCTCCAGGGCTTCGTTGCTGTAGACTACATTCAGCCACTCGGAATGCAGCCGCTTGATCAGGGTGAATGCCACCAGCGGGTTGGCCATCGCTGTCGCCGGGCCTTTGTAAAGTTCAGTGTGCAGGTCTGACACTTTGGCATAAAAACTGTGGGGGGAGATTGTAGAATGTGGTTACAAGAAGAATGGAGAGGCCGAGTGCTAGGACAGTTTCACATTCAACAAGTGAGTCCCGGGACTCCTGAAGAAAATTAGAGGCACAAAAACTGTTGAATCGTAATCATAAATTGGGGGAAGTGACTTGTTATGTTTCCAACATAAAGAAGGTTTCTGACTGGAAACAAGTCCAGCTGATAAAAACTTCTTCTTGTAAAGAGGCACCCTAAAACTGAACTTGCTCTGTGTTATTCCCATGAGTTTGGACAGTGAAGTCAAATATCTTAATCTGGTAATCAGACATGAACTAATAATGTCATCAGGTGACATGTTTTGCTTTGGTGGGCTCATGCAATTTGTGTATGATTTCATGAGGTTTATTTAAATGCAGGATTCCCAGCTGTGGGTCTGAAAATGTGACCATATCCTAGTTAAACCCCCACATGTGCTCTTATCATGTGCAAACACTTGTTCCATTATTAGCCTACTCACTGTCTGTGGAATGGCTACAGGATTTGTCACAGTCTTGTCACTTTACTACTAAGAGAGACTTTCTTGAACTAACAAAGAGCTGTGAATAAGTCTTTAAATTCTCCACAGACAGTTCAGATTTTCTCAGGATTTTGCATCCAGAAATCTCTGAGGAAATCAATGAATAGTGTAGGCTAACTCCATGTCCTCACGCATGCCACTCACCGCTTGATGTCCTCCAGTCTCTCAAACTCGTGGTCGATATAAATTCTCAAGTAATCGATCAGCTTCCGTTCAACACTGATCGCCTGCTTGACGTTCAGCAGCGACGTGTACATTTCCCCCAAAGACACGGGAATCACAGCTACAGTCAGGAGACTCCAGCTGAAGCAAACCCATGTGGGATACTTCATCTCCAGCGCTGATAATAAATTATTGCTTCTCTTGTGGAGGAGCTTCAGTGAGTGGGCTCTCGCACTGCCCTGAACTGTACTGACGATCCTCAGGATTTACTAGAGTGCCTCTAAATTCCTCACGGGGGTCTCCCTCATCTGCTCTGACATCAGCTTTCTCCTTCTGTGTGGGACTGACCTGCAGCCTGAATTCAGTCAGGACAATTAGTTTCTCATCTACAGCACAGCATTTTATTTGCGCGATTAATAACAGGAATACATACATCAAATCAGTTTGTGCAGGCTGGTTCTGATTAAACGAGCTAAACATTTAGTTTGAGCTTTGATTCATGCAAATAAATGATGGAAATGGATTAAACCAGGATGTAATCTATTCACTTCTTTCATTTAACTATTTTCTATTGCTTTAAAGTGGCCGATTAGGGCAAGGAATTTGGTCACTGACAAAAAAAAGTTGAATGCATTAGGTAATGAGTTTGGAGTCAGTGTGACACCTGCAGGTGAATGCCCTGTATAACAACCAAACTGCCATTTTAACGCTGCACAATTTGAGTGACGTTATTGTTAGTGCTGAATCTTAGAAAAAATATAGGCTATATATTATTAAAATATTATTATTATTATTATTATTATTATTATTTTAACGTGATGCACTGGACAGTAACAAAACAAACAAGCAGCCTATGCAAGGGATTTACAAGTGACCACTTTACTGTAATATTTTCCACCAAAACAAACTCTCATCATTCCTCACATCATTTCATAATTCACTATATGTATGCACAACAAAGCACAACAAAGTAAAAAAGTGTAAGTTCATTATGTGGTCTTTTACACTTCTGGTAGGTGCAAATATAAAATCAGTACATAAAATATTGATACATAGGCCTATATAAATTACATATTGAACTCTGTATTTCTTATAATTCTGATATTAATATAACAGTATTACCTCCATAAGTATATAAAAAACACAAGATGTGTAACATCATCTTCATCACTTTTGACCAGTATCAAACATGGTAACTACAAGTGGCACGCATACATTCAACAACACCAGGGAACAGTTTGGGCATTCACAAGCAGTATCAGTGTAGTGATCAATAAGAATCTGCAAGCCTTTTTGTGATTTTAGGCTAATAAATATGTGTTGTACAGTCTAATCACAGTGGATTACAGAAAGCTGGAAGCATTAGCTTACCTGCTGCAACCCAGTCACACAGTTAATCATAAACCCTGCATGATCAGCGCTGCGTGCTTATTGAGACAATGAGAGGTTATATTCCAGAAGCGGCTGCCAGACTTTATGTAAGATACCTTAAATGCACTCACTCAATTGGGAAATCTTTATTGATGCTGCTGGCACAGAAATACGGTCGCTGCCTGGTTTATGTTTAACAGCAGCAGTGACAGTGTGTTCTGCAGGTCTGATAGTGCTGACTGGAACTCCAAAAAAAGGACTGAACGGTTTCATGCGTGAACAATATACTGTCAAAAATAATCCCACTTTTCTCACTTTGTTTAACAGTAATAAATAAATAACATTATTGACTGTGGCAGGCAATAAAAATATGAATTGCTAAGTTTGTTATTTAAACTCAAGACTTTTCAATACCTTCCAAGGCCTTTTTTGAGGAAACTGTACTCATTGCTTTTTAAGACTTTTCAAGACTTGCAGAAACTCTGTTTTAAGATCACAAATAGATCTTTTGACATTTGTATTCAAGGTTTGAGAGCTCTGTCAAAACTACATCAGCCAGTTCAGGAAGCAGTCACGTTGTCCTGCAGCTTGCCTCTCCCACCGGGTTTGACTTTGTTTGAGCAGCAGAGAAATGTTTTCTCGATGCAGCCCCTGACACTCTGATCTCTAAAGCCGTAGATGAGCGGGCTGAGAAAGCGTGGAATAAGGATGAAACAGAAATAATTAAAAAAGGCAATGTCCTCTGGCAGCCAGTTGACATGCAGCACTATGAGATTTTCAGTAATGGGGAGAGTGAAGGCCAACATGCACAGCAGCAGCTGAAAGCCGTGGAGCAGCACAGTGTGCATGGCTTTGCTCACAGACACTTTATCCTGTCTCAGCTTCCTGGTTTCCAGCAAAATTCTCACGTATGTAAAGAGGATGATAACAGCCACTACAGCAAAGAAGAGAATATTTACAGTAGCTTGGAACAATGCCTGGATTGGAGATCTGTTGACAACGATAGATTTGCAAAGTACAGAGGTAGAGAGGATATCTACAGCAGGATCTCTTTTCCCAATGGAGTAGTGAATCACGGGGAAGATACAGCTGATGAGCCACAGGGACAGAATAATGATCCAGATACGGTCTGAGCGCCAGGCGGCCGGCCGCTGCAGGGGATACAAGATGGCAACATATCGCTCCAGTGACATGGTGGCCAGGATTAAAGGTGTGTTCTGGAAAGTGGCAGTGGACAGGAACAGCAGAGGAATACAGTATACAATAGCAAATTTCACCTGGCCCATGACAAAGAGGAAGAGCAGCACAGAGGACAAGAGCTGGAGAGTGTCATTGATCAGCATGTAGGCAAACAGGATGTAACGTGAGGTGTCCAGGAACTGCCTGTGAGATGCAAATATGTGCAGCATGACAATAATGCAGCAGAGGAAGACGCAGAAGAAGGGGATAACCACACACACCTTGATGATCACAGACAGACTTTTGTGGGAAGTTGCATTGCCCGGAAATTCAGTCAGATTCTGCATTTTGCAACTGTGCACTACTAGAGCAAACCTGTTAACAAGAAAATATGTTAAACGTCCATACATATATTAAAATTCATCCACAAAAAGACACATTGACAATTTAAATAGGATCAGAATAATAATAGAACTTAGCCGATGAAATATGATGAAAGAGCAGCATACTATTTATAAACTTTGTAAGAGAAGAATATACTATGTTGTCTTTCCTTACACCCCCCGCCCCCTTTTAAAACAGACTACTGTGAATGAATATGCATCCAACCTTTAGAATAAAAGAGCCCTCCACTCACCTAAGAATGTCTTCATCAGTCAGAAGAGTTGACCAAGCTTTAGTTTCCTCTTCTTCTTATCATAAAACGTTAATGAAATACATCTCTGGGATGTTCTTCCTTTATAAAGTGTTTGTCCCAAATCTGTTTGACTCAGACCCGATTCCTCCAGAGATACATTGTTTACATGCTATAGTCATACAGCATGTTTCTCATTATCTAATATTTCAGTGGGGAGATGGGATCCTGTTGCAGTATTTGTGGAAGCAATTAAGCAGACACAGTTCACAAAGTATAGCATAAAAATAACCGGTATTGATCAAAAACAGAAGAATGCATGGTGGCATGGTTACTTTGAGCATAACTGTAAACTTAACTGTATTACAACTACTTTCTTTCTGACCGTTGGTGACGCAAAATGACGGACAACTTGTTCTGTAACTTGGTCCACTTTAATGCCCTCTGCAACAGTAGGAAAACAGAACACAGAAATAGGCCTAATTAGGCCTAACTTTCAACCTTACCGTTTGGCATGATCAAAAGTGACCCTGTTCTGTGAAAAACCAATTAATCTGGCTTGCTTTATGTTAAAAAAAAAACCTCATGTAAAAATTTGTGGTCACTGTGCAGACTCGAGCCGAGACTCTGAGCTGGTGAGCATCTGTGAAAACTAATAGCACTGGACAGTTTTGGGGGGAAAATAACTCCAGGATAGACTGGACAACCACACTGGTAGCTGCGAAACGTTTTTTTGCTGATGCAGAGTTTCACTTAACTGAGCCTTTTCCAGCTGGAACAGGGAGCTTCATATTGATTGGTGGCACTGTCCTGATTCTGCTGAGTTGACATTGTCGAGTGAGATGGGTCAGTTGTTCCAGCTGTGTCTTGTGCAAAGCAGTTTGTTCACTGTCCAGCAAAGTGTTTTGGCAGCATCCTGCAGATTATATAATTGCTGTAGGCCCTACTCAGTGTTTACTGCTGACTCTTTAAAAATCATCACAGGACAGGCCCAGCACTACACCGCCACCGTGTCTGCTCTAATACAAGTGAAACATTTTCAAGCTTTGGAAGTAACTACATACATTTACTCCAGTGCTGTAATTGGGTATTTCCATTTTATGCTACGTACTTTAACTCACTCTACTACATTTCAGAAGCTAGTAAAGTTACTTGACAGATTCAGATTATTAATACATATAATCAAAAAATAGATTAAAGATAAAACTAGCCCCACCTTTACCAGCTGCAGCATTAAAGTACACATTCCTCCAGTGTTGGGGACCAAGAGTCTGGTTAAACCTGATTTTAACCAAAAGGCCTCAGATTAAACTGACCTCTGGATACAGGACACACATGTGCTCAGAGACAAAGGAATCTTGGCCTGCATGTAAACCCCAAAGCCCGGGGTAATTCACACCTCAATGCGAAAGTGCCAGCCAGAAGGGAAACGCCTCACAACTGGCAGGAAGTCAAAGAACTACAAGATTGTAGTTCAAGAGTTTCGAGTCTTCCTATTGGTTCAGCGGGACCATAAACACAGCAGGGGGTCTTAACGTATAAAAAGCCTGATCCTAGGAAAATCCTCGTCTTCCATTGCAACTCCATTGCTGAGGGGAGCGCACAAGCAAACTGAACTTTCCATTTTCTGGAGAAAGTGGATTTTATTTCGGTGGATCCTTGAAAACGCACCAGTGTTTTCATATCTGCAGGAGAAGGAAACAACGTTTTTCTTCTCAAAGTCAACTAAACTTGCCCCCCTTTTGCCTTTTTGGAGGAAGTTTCTCCGTGGTTGCTGACGAGCGCCAGGGGATTCGTTCTGTTTCATTTCTGTGGAAATCTCTGGACAGAAACAAACGGACTGAACACAGCGTAAGGAGGCTTACGTCTGGGCAGAGATAAGTAGTGTGTTTATTAATGAGCAAAGGGTTCGCTACCACTTGTTGCCATTAAGGTGATCTGATTTAATCATGTACTGGTCCATATGTGATTATTAATCTGTTCTGTGAATGTATTAATAGATCATGGTACTGTTGATGTTGTGTTAAGTAGCTGGTTAAAACCATAAGCGCTACCTGCTTAATCACTCCTTTCACGGAGTTTTAATTACTGTCTGCGATAGAATCGCGAAGTCAGCTGTTAGCCACTGGAGTGGTTATAATGACCAAAGTTTCCCTCAGTAAGTCAAAAGTCTCAGTCTGTCCTAACTACACGTGTGGTCCAGACCTGAGTAGCTGAGGGGGGCGGGTCATTATCGATAACTAAGATCAGAGTGCCTCTTTTCTTTACTCTTCTTCTCTTTCTTCTTTTACTAACACACACACACACACACACGACACAGGCTAGCCGCGTAGCTCCCGAGCTAACGCTGGAGTTTAGCCACGTGGAATCTGCATACGTTCGTACAGAGCTAACACAGGAACTAGCTACCATACCGGCTAAGCGTGCGCGTTGCCTAGCAACCCCCCGGCTTCTTTGGCCCTTCTCCGTGCACCCAGCACCACTACCGCCCTCTTGAGGCTAAATAATTTTGTGCAGCTCACAGGAGTAGCCATTTTTGGAGTTGTTTTTGTGTTAGAACTACATTTCGACACCGCCCCTCCCTTTTCACTCACTCTCTCTCACACACTCACACACACACAGACGTGTCCATGCTGCTTTGTTTTTGCTTTGTTTTGGTTGTGATATTGTAAAAGATATATAAGTTTATTATCGAAGGATTATTGATTAGCTACTGATAATTGTGATGTTAATAAATCTTATTATACTTAATTAGCAGTTGCTTGTGATTATTTGTGTACTTGTTGTAATAATTGCTGGTCGATCAGGTCTGTGCGTGCTTGGATTCACCCCTTCCTTTATTTCCTTTTTAAAGGATTACCACAGAAATGAGACTGTTCCACAGTTTGATTATTGGTCCCTGACTTGCAGGGTGGTGCCCCGTTTTGATTGTTTGTCGATTTGATAAAGTTATTAATAACCATATTTATAACTTTATTAATATTGATAAAACATCTTTGATAATTTGCCAATGATCAAATCTGTACCCTACAAGAATACTACACCAGAGGGCAAAGGTGTTCTGCTGGAGGAAGGAGGCGGTTGCTCAATCAGCCATGTTTTTATGAATCAAACTAAATCTATATTTACCCGTGATGCATTGCACATTAGTCCCACTAATGATAGTCAAGATGTGCAACAAATGAATTTAGACGTCAATTTGAAGTCTGATTATTAGTTTAATGTAAGCCACAGTCAAAACTTATCTTTGTGAAACTGGCCTCAGGAGATAATAACAAGTGTTGGTAATGCTGTAAAATTAGAAAGAAATGATTCCGTAGTCATTTATTACCTACTGCGTACCTATACTGTAGTTATTTTTACCTACTGGGTACCTATACTTCTACTTCTGAATCACTTAATAAATCTGAACTTTGAATTTGTTTTGTTTACATACAGAACAGAACATACAAATACAACTGAACAAGAACAACCCCCCTCTCCTACCCCCCACCCTCCACAAAAACAAACAAACAAACAAACAAAAACAAAAACAGAAATCCCACCTTACCTTGTCCCCTCCTCTACTTCCTGTGATGCTGAGGTCATTAGAACTGATACCTGTGCTGCTGCGTTTCTCCATAGGTCTATAGTCGATGATTTGGCTTTGTTAATCCTTGCTGTAGAGAGCTCTAGCATAACTATGTCCAGAAAATACGCCAACCACTGTTTTATACAAAGTGGGGGGGAGCCAGCACTGAGCTATCATTTTCTTGGTCGTGGTTGAGCCAGCTAGCCAAATTTTCTTCTGTCTCCCAAGCAGATGTAATTTAGAGTCATCATTAAGTAACAAAACAATCAGGTCAGTAGGAAGCAGACTTCCTATCACATCAGATATAATAAAAAGATGTTGTTTTATTCCAGAACTCATGCACCTGTTCACACTCCCAGACCATGTGCAGGGAAGTTCCAGTTTGTTCAGGTTGATAGAACGTGCAATGGGGAGTAGGAATGGCTTTAGAGATGTATCTCTTATGAGGTGTCCAATATGTCCTATGGCATATGTTGAAGTGGAGCTGCTGGTGATTTGGGTTCTTGGAACAGTGGGAAATGTTAAAGTTGACGCTTTTGTAAAAATAGGCTAACGATTGTGTCATAACCACCCGACTTACTGTCGCACAGTAGAGGAATTACCGTATAGTACAATAATTAGCCTGTGTCTATGTTATCTCCTTACATATACCTACGCTCTCCATCTCTGTAAGATTGGGAATGATTGAGATTTCTCTCGGCACAGCTACCAGAAGACTTCACACTTTCAGACAGGTTGCTCACGTCACATTTACGTTGTCTCTCTCAGTTGGAGGCTGCTCAGTAACGCTCAGCCATCACCGGAAAAGAGCTTCTAATATCCTTCACTGGTCTCCGTGGAAATGTACGGCATCACATTGTCCATTTCTTTTAGGAAGATGGCCCCTTGGTCGGTACAGCGCATGGATGTATTAAGAGTACCGAGACGTCTTCTCTTTTCTGTAACTTCCTCTAAAACCATTTGTATCATATTTGCTACGCAAGTTTGTGAAACCTCTATCTCATCAAGTTGATCAATAATTTCCTTAAACACCTGTTGTATATAATCTGATACATGTATTTTGCCCTCTAGTGGATTATCATTCCACTACAAGCAGTGGAAGGGCTTTTTTTTTTACCTTTTCAAAATGGCTGCCGTCATTAAATCCTTCACACACTTTTGGCAGGGAACAAGTTGTTAATTTTCATATAGTTACGGTAAGAATAACATTTATATTATTACGCATTTTTTTAAATAAATATCTTCTTTATTGAAACAATGCATAATTACTTAAAAATTCATTATTTATATTACTGTTAAATCTGTTAAAAATGTGTGTATCAAATTTGATACTGCAGGTTTTAAGGTTCTTTATCCCTCAACTTTCAAGTCACATTTTTATAATGTAATCTACATTCTGCCTACCACTATACAAATACACACTATTTTGATGATTTAATTAATGTAATTAATGACTAAAATGCCATCTTAAAATACATTTTGGGTATTTTCCCAAAAAAAAAAACTAATCGCTATGCTATATCGACCGATTTGTGTATTTTTAGATGTCAAAAAGACAAGAGGAAGAAGAAGTATATTGAAAATGTCATCAGCATGATAGTAGATGGCAATTCAAGTGACATGGAGCAGTTAGGGGAAGATGATGATGAGGAGGAGGAATGGACTTCTAAGGCTATGCATGATAATTGAAGTTCAGATAGCAGTGATGAAGAAGACTATCAAGATGAAAGTGTAGCCCATACAAGCATGGAAGTTGAGGTCCCAAAAACAACTAATTTTTGTACCTAAAATGAACATTGTTGTGAGCAAAACGTTGCCCAAAACGCCCAATGTATCAAACATGATACAAAAAATATTTCATAAACAAAATCATATGGCAACAAAAAAGAAATTGGGATTTTGTAATAAGGTTTAATAAACATCTAAATTCCAAAGAATTTTAATTTTCTGGTTATTTTTTCATGTGTCAGGCTTTACAGGGTTTCAACTGAGACAGCTAAAAAAAAAAAAAACTACACGTTAGTGTGCTTTGCTCCTGATCATTGCTCTGTGAAAAGTTACAAAATAAAGTTGTGGTCGGGGATTGTCATCTGGCAGTAGAAGGTGGGCGTCGTGGGTGTCAGTGTTGTGGTCATACTGTACCTTAATATAGCCTATAGAATGTAAAGTAGTTACATAATAACTACAGTATAATGTACAGCTTATTGCTCAGTGCGTAATATTAGAATAGGTACATAGTAGGTAAAAAATAACTACAGTATAGGTACCCAGTAGGTACAAAAACAACTACAGTATTGGCAGTAGATAACAAGTATTATAGGTACCCAGTAGGTAAAAAAGAACTACAGTATACCTTTTTTGTAAGATCCCAATTATTAGTCCCTTATTCCATAACTTATTCTATCTTGTTCCCCAATACCTACGTATAAGTATTGGTAAGTACTGTCCTGGTACACCCTTATTCCGAAGTAATTACCGTGTACATTACCAGAGTGTTCATTGTCAGCTGTCAGCATCTAGTATGTTGAGAAGGCTATAAGGTAGAGCTACTCAAATTATTCTCAATATACTGTTGATATATATGGACCTAACAATGTTGGTTAAGGTGATAAAGTTCAGGCACATAAACAACATGTGTTATATAACCCATTGCAGGTTCATGGTTAGCAAGTCAGAGTTAAAGGGCGTTGCACTTCAGAGGCTGTTAAAGTCTGTTTGGTTGTTACCATAGAGAGAGGGGGGGAGGGGTGGGGGGCGGTGTTGTTGACAGTCAGTCGATACAAAGATAAGTACTGGACATTTTAGGACGCTGTGTTTCTTTTGGTTGCTTGTTATGTAAATTGCTCTGGATTAGCACATCAAAAAATGTGCATCTAACAATGCATTACAGTAACCACAGGTTCCAGGTTTGTTACCTTATGTGTACGGCTGCTCAGATGTTTTTAAACGGGAGTGCAAAAGGTACACAAACAGCTTGAAAAACACTGATTTGGCACGAAACATGGCCATTCACTGCATTATCTTTTGGACTGTGTTCCAGTGTCACACTCTTACACAACATTATTGAAGTCAGTAATCACAGTAGAGGCGTAACCTTCAGGTGCAATATCAGTATTGTTTTGAAGAAGATGATGAAACCCATAAAGATATGTTTCTGCAGTGTAAATGACATAATATGAGTGTAGCAAACAGGATGTAACGTGAGGTACTGTGTGATATCTCCAGAGCACAGTTAGACACCATGTCTCCTATCCCCTGCTTAGTAATTAACAGACTGGTTAATTATTAATGCAAGGCTCCTGAGTCTAATTGTGCAAACTGAAGTTTACATTTGTTTGTCAAACAAGTTGACTCCGTTGAGAGCAGTTCACTGGGGCTCATAAGCTCTTTACGCATGTCCTGCGTCAGTAATCAGGACTGCAGGGGATTGGAGCAAAATCTGTGTCCAAAACAAACGTTCGGCCTCTGAACCCCAGCGGACGCCACCTCAGCAGATAACGGTATTTGCAGGCTATCAGACAGAATGAGTGATATTGCCAAACTTTTGGCTGCAAGAATTTTAGGGAAATATGAAATGGCACGAAGAAGTGACAAATAGGCTACAACTAAGTTTTTTTTTTCTGTAAAGCTGAGAAGAGGGATTCGTATTAAAACTGTCATGCTCTTACTTATAGTCCGTGTGAAGTCATCTCCATTATAGTGTCATGATCATAGGTCATGATGTTGTTCATAAGGCCATCAAAATGTAAAGAGCATCCTTTAGTATTATCCAGCTTCTATGTGTGCTTGTTTTGTTATTTTTTATGATAATGTGGCAACAGGCTAGTGTTATCTGAAACACAAAACAACAAATAGGCCTCATAGCAAGAAGGTGCCGGACTTCAATATAAAGGAGTTTGCATGTTTTGCCATGTTTATACATTTCATCTAGGTGCCGTGGTTTCTTCCCATTGTCCAAAGACATGCAGGTCTGGTGGATCAGCAGTGTATCTGCCTGTAGGTGTGATTGTGTGTGAAGGTAATTGTCTAGTAGGTATGTAGATAGATATACAATATCACAGTTTCATTAGGCTTTCCATTTTCTTTTGTAGATTTTCTGTAAATTTCAGCTTGTTTTGCACTCTCAATCTCTCAATCTTTGACTGGACTCAAAGGGCGAGTGTTAGCCCTATGAACACGAAAGTCTGTCACTGAGTCTGTCCATGAGTGATGAAATCACACCATTGGTCGAAGTGAGTGTGATGACTTGAATGTTTGTGTTTCATGGCCTTTCAAAATGAATCGCCGCTACACTGACTATTTCCTCCACTATAGCCCAATCCATCAGCTGATTAACTTCCTCAATATATGGTTGTTGTTGTTGTTGATGCTGCTTCCCGCTCCTGATGCACGTCACGCCTGTGTGTGTGTGTGTGTGTGTGTGTGTGTGTGTGTGTGTAGTACAGTACAGTATGAGTCAGATAACTAGTCAAGTTACTAGATGACAAGATGACAACTAATGTATTTATTAGTTATCCATCAAGGAGTGTCGGTTCCAGGGGAGGTTTTTACCAAAGGCCTGGTGTTGAGTTGTATTACTGTAAAAAGCTGTACAAAATATTTTATATTTATAATACACCACGTGCTTCTGTAACATGGTAGTGTGAGGGCCTGTTTTACCAGCAAAAGAAGTGTTTCCACTGTTTAAAAAAACGTACACAGGATGATTCTTTAATAATTGATTAAAAATAAAACAGGTTACTTCTGCACAGCATAACATGTACTAAAAACAAAACTCTCCTCCTTTATCTTTGTCCTCCTTCTCCTCTGCACCTGTTTCACATCCATATTTAATAAGCACATGATACTATCCTGTGACCCTAACCCCCCCTGAGCTGTTGGGGGGTGTGGTCCAGGCACTCACAGCTGCTTCTCATAACCTTGATTAACCTTGATTCCCACTCCAACAAACAATTAAGAAAACAGCAAATCCACAAATCCACAAACCCATGCAAATAATACCTGTTAAAACAATTTCCATTCCATGTGATGAACAAACTAAACATTAATTATCAACTGATCAGCAATCGTTATCTTTTTGATTTCTTACACCTTGTATTAATTATGTGTGGTTTGTATAAAATGCCAGAGCCCCTTTAAATTTCATGCACGAGCTTGAAAACACCCCAAAAATTGACTCAGCGACAATTTCCAAACCTCTTAAAAAAAAAGAGTAAATTTTCAGATTAAGGCCTGATTATTATTAAATATATTATATTATTTCATCCTGAACTTAAAGTGGTCCTCTTTCTCATGCACACACACACTCAAACACACAATAGAGCAAGAGAAAGAGAGGGAGGAACCAGCACAGAGGTTATGTCTTGGTATCTTTTTTTTTTTTTTTTAGATAAAGCCAATTACGCACATTTGCAGGCAGAGTCAACAGATCAATGCGTTTGACGCAATGGAATGGGGCTGGGGCCTTACAAATACCTGCAGGGCATGACAGTTGGTCATCGTCAAGCAAACGGAAAGATTACAAGCATCGAACAAGATCATTTTTCTGACTTTACAAAGATAAGCAAGTGTACAGTAGAGCAGACAGAAAATCTACTCTCAGGAACTAACCTATCTCATATCTTATAAATACATTCTTCAAGTGCAGCAGATCTAATTCATCTGCAAAATGCAAGCTGTTGGTAAGTGTTCAGTGTGTGCTAGTCGTGCTGTCGGAGGACTTCTGCGAAATCAGACAGACTTTTCACTGCTGCGGAGCAACAAGAGTGTGCTCAGGAGAGGAGCCGCCTGTATTCGTTTCCTAAGGTAGGTTATGAATAATAAGCAATGTGACATAGTATGTAATTTGGACAAAGCCTGGATCTCTGCCACCTATTGAAGCTTTGCACCTTCAATAGCTTGTCTGTGTTTTTCTTTGAGTTTAAACAACGTTTTAACATTTTCAGGAGATTATACAAATTGTTTGTATTAAGTTCAGGTTTAACTTCTTCTAGATTTTTCTAATTTAAACCATAATATATATACTGTAGATCACGACTAATAATGTGTTCATATTTTGTCCTCATTTTTCTGCAGCAGTTCAAAGAGTGACCTATTTAGCGGCATGAAGCCTGGAGTCCAGAAGTTTGGGGAACAGACAGATCCTGCACATATGAGCATAGCACCTTTCAGTGTTGGCCGTGGGCTTGATGCTATCCCGTCTACACAGGTGGGTCAGTCTCCTACCAGAGACCAATCAACTGCATCTGCACAAATCGTGTCCCTTAGGAACAAGTTTGTTCTTGTTTTTCATATTTGGTATAGAAATTGAATGGAGGATTTAAAATACTGCATTCCCCCGCTCTTTGTAGCAAATGGAAAACCTCTCTCATGACTCTCTGATCAGAAGAGCAGCCTCCGTGGTGACAGACAGTTCAAGTACCTTCCTCTCCCAGACCTCCTTGGCTCTCATAAATGCCCTTAATGACTACTCAAAGGTGGGTTTTTATCTTATGTGAAACATTTTATCACAGCTTACGATTGCCAACCTCAGTCTGGGAGTTTAATTTATCATTGGGTAGAAAATCTACTCACACTACATTAAACAGTAGCATGAGAAGGCACATCACCACCACCACAATACAGAGTTAATTTATGTCCATATTGTTAAATGAAATGGATATAGACACATGGGCATAAAGCAATCATCATGATTTGAATCTCTACCTCTTTCCATAATACCATGGCGAGGATAATACCTCCACAAAGTGTCTTTATGTGTTTGCATTTGATAACAAGTACTAATCTAGACTTTCATATTAAAAACGGCCCTGTTCTGTCTCTGACTGTCTGTCCTTCCTCTGTTTGCTAACAGGCTTTGCACACACGCATTGCTCTCCAAAGACGGTATTTAGCCTCACTGGGAAAACTGACTCCAGCAGAGAAGGATTCGTTCGTGGAGGTTATCAATGGCCAGCGTACAGAGGTTAGTTTGTGTTGTTATAACATATCCCAAATGTTTCCTAGCATTTGATGTTTGCAGTTAAAATCAGCTTTTAGTCTTTGCAAAAACAATTCAAAGAATATGCCTTTATTTTATACATTTGTCTCGTCTTTTTGTCCAAACAGGTTAGTGACAGACTACATGAATGCAAACGCTTTGAGTCAACCTGGATCAATGCTATCAACTTGTGTAAAATGGCAGCCGAGGCAGCAAACATTTCAGGTGAGCAAAAGTACAGCTGTATTTCTCGAAGCTTGATGGAATGTCGTAATGCTGTTGTATTTATAATGATGGAATTATGATAATACAATTTTTCTTCTGTTCACTTTAGAAAGTGTACATATCAGATGCTGTCACTCAGTAGAACTTTAGTTCAAACTAAATTGATTTATTGGGCAGGAGTGCTGTCTAAGGTCCATATGGTTAACCTAAGATGGTGTTATGTCAAACTTTCTCAGTAATTTGACAAAATGCGTGTTTGCATCTGTGTTTCCAGGAGCCGAGCAGGCGTCCATCACAGTGATGACAAACATTCAGATGGCCCAGTCGCAGGTGGGGGAAGCTCGGAAAATGTCAGCAGCTGCAGATAAGATGTTGGCCGAGACTAAAGTAGAAGAGATCCAAAGGATGGCAGAATATGTTTCGTTTCTAGACAATAGCGAGGAGTATGAGGTGCAGGAAGCTTATCTACGAGAGGACTAAGACAAATAGACAGAGATATTGGAACAACAACAAATATTTGCATGCTTTACCTGGGGCTGCACAATTAATTGAATATTAATCACGATCATGAATTTGGCTTTCCAAAATTATATGATCAACTGCGATTTTGATATTTAAAATGTGTGCTCCGCTCAGAGAAAACCTCAGTGTTTATGCCAATTTGACATAGTAGCCAAACTGTGGAATTACAACTTCCATGTCCATCATCATCATGGTGATGCCATGTGACCCAAAAAGATTTTTCCCCGTAGACTTTACATTGGAAAAGGGACATCTAAATCAGTGGATACACGTTTTTGAGTGTCACAACCCCCACCCATGAAACAACTAATTTCACTATCAGGTTTGGATCAATGACAGAACAGACTCTCACACTGAGCTGAAATTAAAACACAGTGCTGCAACACGTGTCTTTTGAATTCAACTAAAGACATTCATTTTAAAGGATTTAGTTTTAAGAATAAAACAAACAAACAAAAATATCCAAATCCCAAAATTCAAAAGTGAATACCTACCCAAAGAAGGAATATCCGAATAGTCTAGCCCTACTTATTTTGATGCAAAGATTTGTAAATTAGCATAAATGTAGCACAACATGGAAGTGAAAGTGATTTTGGCCATAATCGTGCAACCCTACTTTCACCTTTGGAAGCTATGAGTTTTCTGAATGTGATTTCCCTATTATGGTTCTCTTCCTCTTTCTGTCTTTTTGAGTCTGGAAGATGTTTAGGCTGCATTTACACAAAGAAAATCTAAATTTGGAAAAGGAATGAATAGCTAGCAATTTGTAATTCTTCAATGTTGTATATATCATTATTTAAGACTATTTATTTGATTAGTGAATGTCAGCTGCGTTAGAAGCTCAAGGACAATGATTATTGAATTTCCAGTAAATGTTGTATGGCAGTGGGGCTTATCCAGTATCGGATCACAAAGTTGTTTATTGTATGTTTTGTTGTAACAAAGACATTTTTTATAAAGATATTGTTGGCATCATTGTATTTTTCCACTGTTCACATAATAACAACAAATAAAATGAAAGCTGCAAGAAGCGTTGGACGGGCCCTCGCTCCTCTGTGCGCGTCAGGGTTACTGGTGGACGCCACTCCTTGCGACTGTGCATTTACGCGGCAATCAGACACTACAAATCGTCACCAATGAAAACGGAACTCCCCTCTGAGTTCAATGATACCTCACACAAGACTCTACGTCATACAGTTCATTAACTGTGAAAGGGGGCGTGGTCAAAGCATAGGGGTTGGGGCAAACCTTTACCAATAAAAAAGGAACTCTGCTGAATTCATTGATACCTCAAATAAGACTACCTTAAAACGGGTCACCAGTTATGAAAGGGGGCATGGCTTAAGCATAGGGGGGTGGGCCAAACCATCAATGAAGAAGGTACTCTTTGCTGAGTCCAATGACACCTCACACAAGACTCTACCTTAAACAGTTCAAATGTCCTGGAGAGTTAGTCTTCCTGAATCCCCTGAAAACTTTGAGTCAATTTTGTCCGGTAAATGTCCTCAGAGTTAGTCTTATGAATCATGAAAAGTTTCGAGCCAACTGTACAATCTATACTCGAGTTACACCCACTTCCTGTTTTGATAGCGAAACGCACAAAATGGCCGCCCCACCACGGCCACGCCCTATGACAAAAAGTTTTTCTTTCAATAACTTTTCATCTTTAACGTCTTAAGATGGCACAGACCAAATTTGTGAAATCGCCAAAATCACACTAATTTCGAACTTTCAATTTATAATGGCGGACTTCCTGTTGGGTTTAGGGTAAGGCTCCAATGACGTTTTCTGTACCTCTTGACATGTTACATATGTGTACCAAGTTTCATGAGTCTACGTTAAACGTACTGCAGGGGCTCAATTTTTTTAGTTTTTGTAGGGTGGCACTAGCGAGCCATTTTTGTGCACCTATTCCCGAAACCCTTAAAATACATAGATTTTCACCAGACTTGATGCAGCCACCAATTTTGGTGAGTTTTTGAATATGTTAAGCCCCTCAAAAAGGCGATTAATTTGCCGGACGAAGGAAAAAGAATAATTCCTTCAGTTGCAAGAGGGCCTTCGCCGCTGTCGGCGCTCGGGCCCTAATGAATCTATGACTATTTGATTTGCATACTTGAACGTTGAAGTCATCACAGTGATGTAAACACAGTAATGTACGTAGGTTATGTACCTGACATGATTAAAGGAATATTTCACCGCTGAAAAGCTAAATATATCTTTAAATTGGGTCACTTATGTAGTAGAAATGTGAAATGCTTTTTTAAATTGGTGCCTTCTAGGCCGAGAAAAGCCAGAAAATGTGTTTTTGGCTTATATGGATGAAAAACACCAAATCCCAGAATGCACCTGCTTCACTGCTTTGAGTCCACTTCCCAGCCACGCCTACCGCTTGACCAGTGATGCCACGTAACGCATTACTAGTAACGCGTTACTCTAATCTGAGCACTTTTTTCAGTAACGAGTAATCTAATGCGTTACTATTTCCAAACCAGTAATTAGATTAAAGTTACTTATCCAAGTCACTGTGCGTTACTATTTGTTATTTTCCTTAGTAAAAATATATATTTTTGCTTTCTTCTTGTGTCTTGGGGAGTGAAGTCACGTATGCGACAAGTCCCGTTTTCAGCATGTGGATAGTTCACGTTACCACACAGTGACACAAACGTAAACAACAATGGAGGGAGGAGAGAGATGCGCGTTTTCTAGCTGGAAATCCAGTCACTATTTAGAGTTTGTGTCAGCTAAAGACGGCAATATTAAGGTTGGTTGTACACTCTGTGCTGGTGGCGACTACGTCAAATCTGAAGAACCATTTGGAGTCGCAGCGCTGCAGTCAAACCTACAGAGCATGTCCCAGCAGATGGAGCGAAGCAGAGAGAAGGAGGTCCCCCACCACCCAAACAACAAAAGCTGGACTTCAGTGCAAAACCAGTAAGTGGAGAGTTGAAGAAGTTGGTCAGGCAGTACGTTGTAGAGGAAATGCTGCCCTTAAACACGGTTGACTCGCTCTCTTTGGTGCCATAATAAACCAGATCCCTACTACTGGTAATGCCGAGCTGCCTCACAGTAAACCGGTTGTCATTTTTATGTTGAGGCTGTGGGGGTGTTGTCGGCAGCTGCTGAATGTAACTAATAAAGTAACTTGTAATCTAACTTCGTTACTTTTAAAATCAAGTAATCTGTAAAGTAACTAAACTACTTTTAAAACAAAGTAATCTTACTTTTTCAAAGTAACTGTGGCAACACTGCGCTTGACAGACAGAGGCATTCAACTCAACTCAAGCGTGTTTTATTGTCATTTCAACCATATACACGAAACAACGTTTCATCGTGACTCAAGTGGTGTTACACATTTAAAATATATAAAAACAACATTATATAAAAACGACATACAAAACAGGCTACATTTAGTGCACACACACTTTATAGACTCCGCAAAGTTCAGCTAACGCATACTAGCATTAGCGCTTGGTGGGCTGTAAACACCAAGTATAAACAGCCGTGAATTAGCGTGGAATGTAGAATGGTCAGCATTTAACATTCACAAACTCCACCTGCAGTTAGCAGTTAAATGGACACAAATCACCACATTTCTGCACCACTCCGTGTTAACACAGCCCACCTCTTTTACCCGGCGACAGAGCATCTCTAGCTCGGAGGGCTAGCAGGCCTGGTAGCTGGACACTCCGGTACACTATTCAGTAGGGGTGTAACGGTACGCAAAAATCACGGTTCGGTACGTACCTCGGTTTTAAAGTCACGGTTCGGTTCATTTTCGGTACAGTAAGGGAAAGAAATAAAAACATTAAACTGCAGGTTGTTTATTACTATAAACTTTTTTTTAACAATTTGTTTACACTTTTTTAAACACTTTTTAATAAAATATAATAAATAAAATATATATAAAATAAAAAAGAATAAGAAATACAAGCCAAACGACCGAGCCAATCAGCGTTGGTTTTGAGGAGGGTTAGGTGGTGATAGACAGATGGTTTATCCAATCAGCTAACCAGTATTTTCAGACAGCGGTAGCCCTAATTCTGTTAGCCGCTCGCTAATGCTTTTTTTCTCTTGGATCCTTCTTTTGGAATATGGTCCGGGAACCTGAAAGGGTGTCTTTTATTCCTAAATTCTCGTTACACAAACGGCCAATCTCCTTTACCGACATGTTTGCATGCTGAGCTAACGAGCTATGCTTTGCCTGCAGCAGCAGGGGCGGGTTTGTGGTTGTATTTTCATACGCTTCGTGGATCTGATTGGTTGATTTGGCCTGTCTATCACCAACATAGGTGATAGACAAATGGTTTATCCAATCAGCTAACCAGTATTTCCGCCCCTTCCCAAAAGTTCTCCAACAGAAAGTTCCCAGATGGATATGCCAAGCAAATGCGAAGCAATCCATCTGGCGGAGTCAGGTTATACCCTCTCGCTAGGGACTGAGGTAGCAGGTACAGCAAGGTAGTGCTTTGCCAACTTGGCAATATGAGGATATGTGGGCTCATTGGTCCTCCACCGTTCAAGTGGGTTAGAATCCAGTGAAATACAGTCCACAGCCTTGTATAAGGTAACCTCTTCCTTCACCAGCTGCAAAGTAGGCTTGTTTCTTGTTAAAAACACCAATTGCTTTCGTTATTGCGTTGGCCCAATCGGAATTACCAGTGTTGAGTTAAATAAAGTTGTAACAATGTTGATTTTAATAACTATGTATGTTTTAAGTAATAAATTGTATGCTGTAACCGGGTTATGAAAATAGGAATGAATGTAGGCTATATGAATGTAAAGAATAGGTCCAGACTGATCTAGTTATCACAATCACCACCTTTTGTCTCTGTAAACAATAGGTAAAGACAGACCCTTTCTCTCCCCCTGTCTTCCTGTCTTTGGTTAAATTGATTAGGTTAAAACCAACTATTAACATATGAAGAGAAACGTCTCTTTGAGTCTCCAACCTCCTGGTGCCAAGTTTGGGTTAGAACAAAGGAAATGCAAACTCTGTAAACTTGAATATAATCAGCACTAAATGATAATCAACCTTAGTCTGTGACCTGGAGTAGACCTGAAATTCAGAGTTGTGTCCTTATCCTGAGAGACAGGAATAAATGTGGGAGCAGGAGAAAGATTCGGGACTTCAGCTGTGTGACCCCGCAAGGGGAAGCTGCTGCAGTCCGCTGGTTACAGTGTATTTGTTTGGTCATGTCGCATGGCTGCTAACTGTGACCCGACAGGGGAAGCATGTTTTGCAGTCTGCTGCTGGCAGTGTTTTATGTTTTATGTTTGATTGTGTTTTGACTGTTGTTTTCATGTAGTTTCATTAAACCTTTTGCTTAACTTTCAATTCGACCCCAGCCTCTCCTCCTTACTCCAGAAATCAGAACGAACACGTCTTTTAGAGATTTCTTAACACCAGCAAAGGTCTGTTTAAATGCCAACGAGCAGCGTTTGAATTATACGGTCGTTTTTTTCCTTGTAGTAGCGATGTTCACACTCGCGTGATGCCTTTTCAAGTGCGTTAACAAGTTTGAAGTGTTGCCAGAAACATACCCAATCATTACTGAGCAATGTCGGCACACTGCTTTCGTCTTATCGACTAGTCTTTGTCCATTGACGTATTTCACTGGGAAACCGAAGTGTTCCCAAACAGGAGACCTTAATGATATGGGTGGCTCTTCAAGCTCCGGCTTGTCCATACTGTCTATGGGCTTGTCTGCATTGGCCATGACGCTAGCTAGCGAGAGGCTGGGCTATAGCGTGCCGTGTATGTTGTTGTACAGCGTGCGGTGTGTGATTCAGCGGAAATCCCGCCCTGCAGTCGATTTCATTGGTTTAGGTTACAGTGATTGCGGGTAGGTTTAGAGATCAGTGTTTGGTGTAGGCAATCTGTACAGTGATTGACATATTGACATGACCAATGAAAATTTTAGAATCAGCTGCAAGGCGGGATTTGCGCTGAACACGGAGCCTTCCACCACAACACAGTCTCACTCCCTACTCGTCAAATGTATGACGCATGGTCAAGGACCCTGGCGTCAAGTTTCAACGAAATAGGTGTACCCTTGACGTTATTTTTCGACGAGGGGGTCCGTCAGATAGACATTCATGTTATTCCCTCACCGTCGGATATCGACGAAAGAAAAAAACACGCCCCCCGCCCCTTAACTCGAAATCTGTGACAGTTATTGGTATTTTTAGCCCAATAACCGCTGTTTTAATCAACATTATTCACGAGATATTATCATGGTTTATATGTATTTTTGTTATGTTATTATTTCGGTATATTTCGGCCAGGTAAGCTGGATTGCTTTTTTGTTGATTTATATTTTTTAAACTATAATGCTACATCTATCAACATTTATTTAGATGTTATCATTGTATTCATTTCTTTACTTTAATAATATTATTTCGGTCTTATTACCGGTAAAATATTACAGTATATGCTGTAATACAGAACATTACGATATGATCCGAGCAGGACGCATTCAAAGCCGATAGGCCTATCCCCTAATGCAATGCGGCCATTCATTTCAAAGAATCAGGCAGCGATCAGCTGGTCTTTAACGCCAGGATCACTTCAATATACATATATACAGTCAGTGGTCAGTATTACTTCAATATACATATATACAGTCAGTGGTCAGTATTACTTCAATATACATATATACAGTCAGTGGTCAGTATTACTTCAATATACATATATACAGTCAGTGGTCAGTATCACTTCAATATACATATATACAGTCAGTGGTCAGTATCACTTCAATATACAAATATACAGTCAGTGGTCAGTATTACTTCAATATACATATATACAGTCAGTGATTGTGTCACCAGCAACAACACGTTGCTCAGTTTTGTTCCAGTAAGTTATGAACCATAATAACGTTTAAACGAATCCGCGGAAAACTCCGGAAGTGACGTAGTACGTCCCGCTCGGCGGATACGAAGATAAAAATATATATTATTCGTAATATTGATGTTTATTTCTAACGTTGTATTTGAGGAGTTAAACAATAAAGATAGTTATAATAATAAAATACAGTTTCATGTATTTGTCTCATATATTGTGTGCTCGGCCGGCCGGCGGGCGGCATCAATCTGAAACAGAATCAAGCCATTTCACGGCAGACAGCAGAAAGAGGAGCCGAACGAGTCCCCCCACCCACCCCGGAAGAACTACAAGTGCTCAAGCTTTGTAACAGCTTCTGTGGCGTTTCTTATGGGAGTTGTAGTTTTAAAGTATATTGGTATATTTCTCATAAGTAGAAGTTGGCAGTGTATAATTTTGGATACACCCTGGGGTCTTTTGGAATGGAGAACACACTGGTGTCATCAGATTTTAAAAATCGAATCGTTAAATAGGTGAAAATAGCTTATTACCATATTTGACAGTGCTTACAGTAGGTAATTTGGTGACCATATCTACATGACAGCTGAGGTCCAGAGCTTTCTATAACAGCTGGTTTTATGTGTGTAGCACCTTCTGTTGCTAAATGACAGGCCTTCATACTGGGTTCAAGGTTCAGAGGTCAATATTTGGAAAATACTTGGCATGGAGAATAAAGATAGATCAGACCATATTCTGTGTACTTGCCTGGAGAGACTGGTTTCTATTCCTCTACACAACCTTCATGAGAGTCATAATAAAATTCTCTGTAATGCAGCCTTGTATAACATAAACCATCTGATTCACCGTGGGTGTCTGCTCTAAATGATAACACACACTTTCGACACGGGCCTTCCAGCCAAAGGTGCATGTTGTCCATATGAACACCATTGGGCCTATAGGAGCAGAGCCGATGGATTGGTTCATCATTTATGACCTCTGATATCCTCTGACCCAGCTCTATCTCGAGAGTTACCTCAACTTCAGTTTCAAAGGGGAGGGGGTCAGGTGTCAGCTTTTCTTAGACATGAGTAGGGGGGGCGGGGCACCAAGGAAAAAAGGTTGGGAACCACTGCTCTGACCCATGTCATGACCCTTTTCTCAGCTTGTGAAATGGTTGAATGAGATGTGTGAGTTTTGTCTTTGTGCAGTAGGGCTGAGGTAGAAGTGTGCCAAAAATGCCATATATATACACAAATGTTGTATATGTATACATACCCAAACAAAGCTATATACATCTTACTCAGTGACCAAAAACCTCGGTAACAATTTGCTTATCCTTTTAATTTCCTGAAAATGCTTCTTAAAACTAGTCCCTTCTTAATTTTGAAAAGGTAGTCTCAGTAAAGGCTACAAAGGTTAGGATGGCAACAAGCTGTAACCACAGTGATTGATATGAGGATAATCTTCTGAATATAATAATGAATATGTTAGACCTACCATAAATTGATATTTCAAAAAAGTAATTTATTTAAAACAACTAATAATGCAGTGTGATTTTAAATCAAACTAAGTCCCACACATAAATATATTCATGTTTTTCCCCTTTAGTCTTTGCTATTAATATTCATCAACTGCAAAATTAGAAGATTGCGTTTTTAAATAACTATGTATGGAAAATAAAATAAAAAATGCTTCTCTTTGTATATAGTTTGTTTTTCACAACAGTACAATTCAAAACAAATGCAAATTAGTCAAACAAGCCATTAGGCTGTATTTCTAAACACTCAACTGCAGGTTTTTTATATAGTATATATAAGGCAAATCAAAGTGCTAAATATAAAACAATTTTTTCATTATTAGTATTTTATTGTGTAAATTCTCACGTACAACGTGGAACATTCTTTCACAGACGAGATGTGGAATTTCACGTCACTTCCGCGGATTCGTTTAAACGTAGGCAAATACATGAAATTGTAATTTAATATTATAACTATCTTTATTGTTTAACTCCTCAAATACAACATTAGAAAAAAACATTAATATTACGAATGTTAGGCCTATATATTTTTATCTTCGTATCCGCCGAGCGGGACGTACTACGTCACTTCCGGAGTTTTCCGCGGATTTGTTTAAACGTTATTATGGTTCGTAACTTACTGGAACAAAACTGAGCAACGTGTTGTTGCTGGTGACACAATAACTGACTGTATATATGTATATTGAAGTGATACTGACCACTGACTGTATATATGTATATTGAAGTGATACTGACCACTGACTGTTTATATGTATATTGAAGTGATACTGACCACTGACTGTATATATGTATATTGAAGTGATCCCACTGACTGTATATAATATTGACCAGCTGATCGCTGCCTGATTCTTTGAAATGAATGGCCGCATTGCATTAGGGGATAGGCCTATCGGCTTTGAAGGCTTCCTGCTCGGATCATATCGTAATGTTCTGTATTACAGCATATACTGTAATATTTCACCGGTAATAAGACCAAAATAATATTATTAAAGTAAAGAAATGAATACAATGATAACATCTAAATAAATGTTGATAGATGTAGCATTATAGTTTAAAAAATATAAATCAACAAAAAAGCAATCCAGCTTCCCTGGCCGAAATATACCGAAATAATAACAAAAAAAATACATATAAACCATGATACTATCTCGTGAATAATGTTGATTAAAACAGCGGTTATTGGGCTAAAAATACCAATAACTGTCACAGATTTCGAGTTAAAGGAGAATTCCGGCCAATTTTTACGTTAATCTTGATCGCTATAGCTACGCGAGTACTTTCGATAGAAAAAACCCCGACCCGAATCAGTGCAGGTAACACTGAGAAGCTGCAGCTACGTACTACAGGCGTCCCCTGAGCTAAAACGGCAGTGCTCGGGGCAAGTTTTAGAGTGCCTTTGTGTCTCTTAACAGACACAATATGCAATTAATATGTCTGTGCCACAAGAACAGGGCCCTTACGTGTCAACAAGATGCGTTTTCAACTCAGACATTGTTTAAATTCACCTACCCTGGTCCCTGTCTCGATCCTGCCAGTAGCTAGCTTGCCCTGCTAGCTGATAGCCGTTAGCTGCTAGCTGCCGTTTGGTGAGTGTATTCCGACAGGCTTCTGTGATAATCATCCCAAAAACAATCCACGGAGCGGTGGTGGTGTGGCTATGTCCTCCAGAGGACAGGTCATGTTATGTCTTGAAGTGTATTCCCCCCTAAAAAAAACAATAGTGCGGTAGTAGCTGTTAGCTGCCCTCCTGTGAGTGTGTACAGCCAGATAGCTGTTAGCCCTTAGCTGCTAGCTGCCGTCCGGAGAGTGTATTCAGCCAGGCATCTGTGCTAATCATCCCAATAAAAATCCACGGAGCGCCCGGTGGGTTGGTGGATATCCTGCATAGGACAGATCATGCCTTTGCAGCGAAAGGTTTAGATTATTTCCCCCTCAAAATAGGTAATTGAGCACTGTAGTGGTTATGACCATATCAGTGACTATGTAACTACATGGAAACGGGATAAACGATGTATGTGGCTTGCACAGTAATAGCGTTACTGAAGCCTAGCTGTTGCATCGCGCGGTCTCCTGGGAATTCAGTTGTAGCAGAAAAAGGTAAACAGTAATTTGCAGATTGGAGCGTAGTGTGTGTGAAGAGTGAAAAGCGGAGTTGTTTATAACGGAAGAAGCTTGGAGTATGAAGAATATAGCAGATATGCAACACACGGAAGAGCCTTTTGCATTTGATGGTCATCCTTATTTATTTGAACCAGAGTATACAGACGAAGAACTAGCCTCAAGAGTTGGAAAGAACGAGACTGACAGACAGAGGGGAAACAGGCAGATGAACTTGCTGCTCCAAGCACAAGCTAAAGGTAGCCTTCAGTAACTGGGGGACATAGCCACACCACCGGGTGCTCCGTGGATTTTTATTGGGATGATTATCACAGATGCCTGGCTGAATACACTCACCGGACGGCAGCTAGCAGCTAACGGCTAACAGCTATCTGGCTGTACACACTCACCGGAGGGCAGCTAGCAGCTAACAGCTACTACAGCACTTGTTGTTTTTTTAGGGGGAATACACTTCAAGACATGACATGACCTGTCCTCTGGAGGACATAGCCACACCACCACCGCTCCGTGGATTGTTATTGGGATGATTATCACAGAAGCCTGTCTGAATACACTCACCAAACGGCAGCTAACAGCTAACGGCTATCAGCTAGCAGGGCAAGCTAGCTACTGGCAGGATCGAGACAGGGACCAGGGTAGGTGAATTTAAACAATGTCTGAGTTGAAAACGCATCTTGTTGACACGTAAGGGCCCTGTTCATGTGGCACAGACATATTAATTGCATATTGTGTCTGTTAAGAGGCACAAAGGCACTCTAAAACTTGCCCCGAGCACCGCCGCTTTTAGCTCAGGGGACGCTTGTAATCGTAGCTGCAGCTTCTCCGTGTTACCTGCACTGATTTGGGTCGGGTTTTTCTATCGAAAGTACTCGCGTAGCTATAGCGATCAAGATTAACGTAAAAATTGGCCGGAATTCTCCTTTAAGGGGCGGGGGGCGTGTTTTTTTCTTTCATCGATATCCGACGGTGAAGGAATAACATGAATGTCTATCTGACAGACCCCTCGTCGAAAAATAACGTCAAGGGTACACCTATTTCGTTGAAACTTGACGCCAGGGTTCTTGACCATGCGTCATACATTTGACGAGTAGGGAGTGAGACTGTGTTGTCCACCACTTAATATGTTCGTGTGGAAACACCGAACGCCCTGTACCGAAACGGTCCGGTACGAATACACGTACCATTACACCCCTACTATTCAGGCATGTTTCCACAACAACAAAAACACAGCAGTCTCTGAACTCGCGTTGGGAGTTTGGTTGAAGTTGGATGTAGTCTAGTTTGTTGTCTAATGAGCGGACACTTGCAAGCAAGATCCGTAAATTTCAGCTAACGCATACTAGCATTGGTGTAGCTAAACACTGAGTATAAAGACAGCTGTGAATTAGCGTGGAATGTCGAATGGTCGGCATTTAACAGTCACAAGCTCCACCAGCAGTTAGCAGTAGCTAGCTGGATTTCATTTCTGCACCAGTCCGTGTTAACACAGCCCACCTCCACAGGCTGGCGAGAGCAGCCTGGTAGCTGGATAGTCCCGGTGCCGGTACTCTGTTGTTCAGCCATGTTTTCACAAAAACAAAAACACAGCAGTCTCTAAACTCGCGTTGGGAGTTTCGTTGAAGGTGGATATAGTCCAGTTTGTTGTTTAATGAGCGGACACTTGCAAGCAGGATTGATGGGACAGGTGGCCGGCTAGCGTTAGCTTTCCACCTAGCCGATGAGGATGTCCTCTTTTTCTGCATATTCTCCGATCTGTACCAATGTATCCCGGTGGTACACACATGTGGTAGTTTGAATGCACATAACTGTTGTAAATGTTTGCTGCTGAAAACAGAGAGCCTGTTTAGCGAAGCTTCAAGATGGCTGACAGTCATTTTCATTCGGAATACCTCGGCCAGACTCGGCAGTCCAACCCCCTGTGGGCGGGTTGAAAACATGCGGAAGTATCTCCGACTACTGGCTGTAGTCCTTTGCAAGGGGGTAAGCTTCACTTCAGAACCTCCTATGGCGCCATTTTGATGCTACAAAGAGATCACCTCCCGTTAGCATTCCACTGACTAGCATTCATTTTGACGTCACTTTGACAGCGAATAACTTTACATCTGAAGCGTTTAAAGACTATTTGTCCATTGTTTATTTCTAAAGAAACACGACAATGTATAAAAGGCTCCATTACCTTGTACCTCACGTTATGGCTCCGTAGCAGACGCTTTTATAAAAATAGGCTAACGATTGTGTCATAACCAAGTGACTTACTGTCGCATAGTAGAGGAATTACCATATAGTACAGGAGAAGCTCGCAGGCAGTTTCGACTTACGTTAGCTGTTTAGGTTTAATTACTAATGTTAACTAGCATGTTAGTTAGCAATAATTAGCCTGTGCCTATGTTATCTCCTTACATATACCTACACTCTCCGTCTCTGTAAGATTGGTAATGATTGAGATTTCTCTTGGCACAGCTACCAGAAGACTTCACACTTTCAGGTTGTTCACGTCACATTTACGTTGTCACTGTCAGGTGGAGGCTGCGCAGTAAAGCAAGAGATCACCGGAAAATTGTATCTAATAACCTTCACTGGTCTCCATCCAGAGCAACGGGCTCTGTTGGTCCATTTTTATATATGTCAGCGGTCCTTTGCCTCTGGCCAAAAAATCCTCCGGTGACGCAAAAATCGTCATTTTACGTCATCGGAAGATTTTTTCCAGACCTCCAATGCAGAGATCTCTTGTCTCAGGGGGACATGAGAGAGGGAAGCACGGTCATTCAGAAATACTACCGGGTTTCTACTGATACAAAGCTGAATGCTAAATCGGTGAAGTATCCCTTTAAATCATTTGAAATGATTCTTAACTACAGCAGCTTCTATGAAGGGACACCACAGCTGAATGAGAGAGCAGCAGCTGGAAAGCATAAAGAATTACTTAGCATTAGATTAGTAAACTACTCATACAACCAAGGTTACGTGGCTTAACGTTTAATCGTGGGTTAGCCCAGTGCTGTTAACCTTTGTCAAAACAACCATAACTTTATCAGCATGTTATTGCACGTTGTTGTAACCTAAAAGTACCGTACAGTTTAGCCACCAAGCATTAGCATGAGCCACTTGTAAATGTAGCACATTGTAGTAAGATGGATCGCTATCTTATCAATGAATTAGGTCCACAGTATTACTGTGTTGCAAAGTGGCAAGTCATTATTTAAATTTTAAACAAAAATGATGCTGTGTGGCAGAAAAAAATATGTATTACCGTACTGTATAATTCTTTGACGTATATGATTCACACTTACTCTCAAATGTATCACCTGGTTACTGGTTTACTGATTTCCAGTGTTTTGACAGAAGTAACTAGAGGGGGTCAAAGGTGTTATAATGCCACTGAAATGTGACAAAATGACACAGTCCATGTGATTGATTAAAATGACAGATTTCTCTGGGTTTGAACAATGTTGGAAAAATGTGGGATAATGTAAGTACACAACTAAAAATATACATAACAGGTATAATCGTTTCAAGACATTTTAATGCACAAATATTACATATTATAGCTCTAAATATATGGAGTTGTATTCCTATCGTTATTCAAGAGCGCATTCTTTCAATTTGAGAGCATTTCTCACTGATATTACGTTCAGATTTTGTAATAATTTCCCTCAAAACATTGCTCTCACACTCAAATGGTCATGCTCGCGCTTGGATTTGCTCTGCTTGTGCTCAAACTTTGTGCTCGGACTCAGATATGTTGTTCTGTGGACAGATTTCCTGCTCTCAGCTTTGAACCTTCTCCTCGCACTCAGCCTGATTCTGCGCGCTTGCAAATCTGCTGCTCTCGGATCTCTCCTGCGCGCTTGGATTTTTCTGTGTTACAACACTATCAAAATTCCACAACCAATAGAATGCCAGGTGTAGTGTTGACCAATGAAATGATCCCTGCCCCGTTGAGGGTGCGTTCGTTTTATGTGAGAACATTAGTTGCGGCCGGCTCCTCTGTAACCATGGGTCTGTAACCCAAGTTTATTTAACCCCGCTGTCCATCGCTTTATTATTAGTATATGTCAATAATGTGCACAGAATGGTCGACGGTCTTTCACCTGCACCCATCAGGAAACGGGAGAAAGCTTTGAAGTGGGACATATCAAGTTACGTAGCTACACAACTATGAGGGTGAGTAACATAAATTAAGCACATAGCATATGGCGCTAGCCTAGCTTGATGTCTGTAAACAAATAGCTTTTCTTTAAATCAGTAGTTTAGCTAGCTAGATTGAACGACATATGACGGACAGTATGTGTGTATTTACAACTGGTATTTAATGACACCACTTTGTAATTTGTCCTCGTTTGGTTAACCATGTTCCTGGGGATTTGGCTAATTTCAGACATGCTAACATACAGCCTAGCTTGATGTCCGTAAACAAATAGATTTTCTTCATAGTTTAGCTAGATTGAACAACATATGACCGACAGTATGTGTATTTTTCCTCGTTTGGTTAACCTTGTTCCTGGAGATTTTGCTAATTTAATGTTAGAGCCAATAGTAAAACCTAAACTGTAATATAACTGAAAGAACACCAGAAACTGGATTGTTTGTGTTTGTTTTTGCATCACTGTTGTGTGTTGTTCATCAGAATTTAGTCTTCATTTCTTCATATAACATTAGTTTGAAAATGATGGATTCATATCAGTCTGTATAAAACGTTGTAATGTTACAATACAGGGTACAGAGCTGAGGCCGTGAATGATGAGGATGCTGTTCAGAGCGCTACGAGTGGAGCACAGCTCTCCATGGCGCAGGGGCATGCAAATAGCCACGTAGCGCTCCAGGGTCATTGCTGTCAGAGTAACTGGGGTGACAAAAGTATACAGAGACAAAGGAATATAGATAATGACGCATAAGCCAGTTTGCATAGTAAAACGGAAATAGGTCAGGATGAGCAGAATATCAGACATGAATAATATTAAGTTATCAGACAGTAGTGTAACAGCAAATAAGATGTAGCGTGCAGTTGTGTAGAAGCTCTCCTTTTTAAAAAAGGTCACAATGAGCAACATATTGATGCAAAGGAAAATCACCACCAGAACCTGCACTATAATGACCTGTTCATTGATGTGACGCCTCAAGGATTCACCACCAGCTATTGAGTTGTTATCTGACATATTGTATATGTATGAAAAATATTTTACATACTTCCAAAAGCCAAATGATATACCTTCTAATATCAAAATAAGATCCTAAATCCTAATACATTAATACCCAAGTCCAGCTTCTTTGAAATCAAAAGATTTAAGTGCAGTTATTCACCAAACCCTCCCTGCAGTAATGTGGCATTGTGGCACACAGTTTCAAATGTCTTGTGCTGAGCTCTGCAGTCTTTTAAGGGAGAACTGTGCATGTCCCTGAAGTCCGTTAGCTGCTAGTACCACTAGTTGACTATCCATATACAGATGTTAGATACACTGAGTGCTGAAGAGTCTCTGAGTGAACTCACTGGTGCTACTGCCAGAAGGGATTGTAAAATACCACATAGAAAAAGTACCTTTGGGCAGTCAGCCTTTTCCTACCAAGCAGCACATGCCTGGAACACTATAGCCACAGAGCTATGGAACATCACATCTTTCAACTCTTTTTCCAAATCTATAAGACTGGTTGTAATGCTGTCCAAATCTGCTGTAGTGGTTATGTTTTACTGTATGTGGTTTTATATGTGTTTATTTGCATCAGTCTTTGCTCATGTGCTTTTGTATTTTTTCTTTTCATGCAATCAACCTACCAGAAACGGCAGGTGAAAGTGTGGCTAAATCTGGCACATTTACAGGTCTAATTGTCCCTTCCTAAATAAAATGAACATTATCTTAATAGTTATTCCACATTTGACATATATATATATGGGTCAATGACGTGACGCCCACTTTTTTGTGTCTATAAGGTTAAAGTCAATTTAAATACATTCAATTTAAAACAAAAACAAACAAATTACTTAAAAATGTTCTTTTTTAGAGGCCATATTTTAAAGAGTTTGGTTTTAATCAATTTTAAGAGAATAATAGGCGATTAATGGCAAAAATGTCTAAGTGGTGTAACCGTCAAAACTTTGTACCAAAATGTTTAGCTTGCTTAAAAAGGGCAAATGTCTTAATAAAAGATCCCAGAAACTAATTAGGCATTAACCTAAATTAAAGGTTATTATACATATTTAAAATATAATTAAAAATTATATTTATATTTATTTTAATAATTTAGGGAATACTGTCAGTCATGCTAGCTTCCTGAAATGTCAGGTGGTGTAACCACCATTCAAGGTGCCATTTTGTCAAAATCAGCAAGAAGACCACATGACAGGAAATGATATCAGAGGAAAGGACCCCTGATGAGCATAACTGCTGCATCATAAGGTTAGTAACTCTCTGATAAATATAAGTTAATAAGACATTTTTAGGTAAGTCCAGATATCTTTGGTTAATATGTCAAATGGTATGACCCAAGTAAAACATTGAAAACATTCTTTTGAATAAAAATGTGTTTTAGTCTAAAAATGATGTTTGATTTCTTCACACCAAGGCCATTTGCTGATTTATGTGTCCATAATAATGCCTGTCAAATTTGATTTTACATTGAAATGTCAAATGGTGTAACCGGTTACACCATTTGACTCCTACTACAAGCCTCTCAATGTTTGGCCAATCTTTTCAAATATAACTAGTTAAGTTACTGGTTCAAGTTGATATATGAGGTTAATTACTATTTAGACATATTTTCATGTGTTTATTGTTTGTATTTTTTAAAAGTTTAGTTAATTTATCCACAACTTTATCAAGCTAGCTTTTTTTAGCTAGGCTAGGCTATATCATTATAGTGTAAAGCCTTAGTGTTTAAAAAAAAGTTTTAGCTTAGCCAACAAATTTGAACATCAACAACTTCTCAGTCCCTCCCGCCTTTCTGCTAAAGCCCGAAACAGTCTCCTAAGCCCCTCCCCCGAAAACGGAGCGTGTGTGAATAGGGGGGAAGGGGAGGAAACCTACTGTATCTGCAGCTCATGTGCGGGGGAGGGGAGGACACTATGAAATGTGTGTGTCTGAGTAGTGATTGACACACAGTTAGACACCGCCCCTGGTCCTGATTGGTGGATCTGAACAGGGAGCTGTGGATTTTTGCAAATCGCACTGGCACATCCATCGGTCTCCTGTAGAGGAGTGCTAGCTAGCGCTAGCTAGCACTCTCTACCTCTAGCTAGTAGCACGACATAATGATTACAGCTCCTTGGTTGTTTAAATACATCCATTGTTTATTGGTCCATTGATAAGCATTACTAATTAATACATGCTAACGTGAAGTGTTATTATGAACATTGTCGCAAACAAACTCTCTCTTCTTCTACTAATAGATGCCTCTTACAAGTAAAGTAAAAGTGGCTCGCCACAGAGCACGGCTTAATGCGGATCCTGCTGCAAGGGCAAATTATCTTGCTAAAAGAAGGCAAAGGTAAACTACCCCCCCCCCCCCCCCACCCCCACCCCACACACACTAGTGCTAGGCTCTGGACATAAGACTAACCGTTGTATTGCTCTTCTTTACTCTTAGCTATCAAAGGACAAAGAGACAGGGAAAGATCACAAAAATCCCAGTCGCAGATCTGCCCAGGGAAAAACAAGTGCAGATGAGGGAAAAGTGGAAGCAGTATCAGAGGCAGTACAGAGCGAAGAAAAGGGTGCTTACTGAAGTTTTGAACCTTACTCCTCCCTCACTGAATTCAACAGCAGATTACCAGTTTAATGGCCCTCCAGAGCACATAGTGAATGTTGGTGATCATGACTATGTGCAGCAAAGTTTAGAGGGACCACAGGCATCCTCAACTCCTGTGAGGGCAGTGCAGAAAATTACCAGCAAACATAGAGCAGTGCTGAAGGAAAGGGAAAAGCTGAGGTTTGAGCTCATCAAAATAAGAAAGGAACTTAAGAGTGAAAGAATGAAGGCAAAAAGCTAAAAGGGAAAGTTGATAGGCTCAAAGCGAAGAAAGGAAAGGAAGTAAGTGTGAGAAAGTGTGTTTTTTTTTTTGGTTTTTTTTTTTTTTTAAATACTGTTGATATTTAATGTTAAACACCCCATTAGGGGATTCATTAAAAGTATAGACACAGTTACAAAAAATAAATAAAACACCAAAGGAGAGTACTTCTTCATTCTCTGAAAGACCTCCACTCCGACTACAATACAACCGCCCTGAAACACCATGCAGTCTCCTATCGACAGTTCCTCAGATACTGCCCTTTTTACGTTACTCAAGCGAAAGAGTCCGACCGAAACACCTGTAGCTGCTTTGACCATGACAACTTTAAAATGATTGTTGACAGGCTCTGTCAGAAAGGTATCCTGTTGACTAACAGCATTTCGAGCTCCTGGAAGCCATTGTTTGTGACCCGACCAACCAGAAGTGTATGTACCGCTTATGTACTAAGTGTTGCTACAATGAGGTGGAGTTTGAGGGCCCACTGGATAATAGCATCATCACATGGGAGCAGTGGGAGAGGATTGTTGTTACAGTGGAGGAGAAAACATTTGCAAACTATCACAAGATTGAAAAGAGTGGCAGGACGGCAGACCTTCTCAGTCTCCTGAACAAGAAGCTAGACGCCTTCACACGCCATCAGTTTAACTGCCTGCACCAGACCCGGTCCCTAAGAGAATTAAAACATTCTCTGCTTAAAGATGAACTGTGTGTTCATATTGATTTCTCGGAAAATTATGGTTGCAAACTAAATAGCGAGATCCAGCCGTTTCACTTTGGTGGCAGCCGGAAACAGGCCACCATCCACACCAGTGTGGTATACACAGGTAATGCCACTCACACCTATGCCACCATCTCTGGCTGTCTTCGCCATGACGAACGTGCTGTGTGGGCACATTTAGAACCTGTTGTGAGAGATGCCATGACAAAATGTGAAACGCCGCCTTCCTCCCTCCACATTATAAGTGATGGGCCTGTAACACAGTACAGGAACCGAAAGAACTTTTACCTCTTGAGTACTGTACCTTTTCTCTTGGGTTTCAAGAGTGTGACTTGGAACTTCAGTGAGAAAGCACACGGAAAAGGCGCACCTGATGGAGTTGGGGCAACTGTGAAGCGTCTTGCCGATACAGCAGTGCAGAGAGGAAAAGATTTGCAGACCCCTGAGGATGTTTATGACTTCCTGACCAAACAGAAGTCTACCGTAAACTTCTACTGGATATCTGAGGAGGATGTTGAAAAGTTTGATGAAAAAGTGCCAGAGCTTGTGCCAGCTGTAAAGGGCACCATGAAGCTGCATCAAGTCATCTCCACAGAGCCAGCCACAATTCGGTACAGAGACATCTCATGCTTCTGTTCGAGACCAGCAGCCATTTGCAAATGTTACAATCCATCGACAGTAGACTTCAGAAATGTGTCAGAAGTCAAAGAACCACCCAGCCTGAATCAGAAAGGAAAATTCGTTGTTGTGAGTTATGAGGGTAAGCCTTTTGTGGGGCAGATCGTTCAGGTTGTGGGCAATGAGATAGAGGTGAGCTGCATGAAACAGCTGAGTGCAAAGAATGTTTTCACCTGGCCTCACCCAACCGACTTCCTCTTCTACTTTGAATCTGATGTGCTCTTCATGATCTCTGAGCCAGAGCCTGTCAACTCCCGTCATTCCAAACTCACAACAGAAGACTGGAAAAAATTCCAGACTCAAAGCCAGGATGTGTAATCCTTGTGAACTTTTCTCAGAGAGATGGATTGAAATGTTCAAAACCTTAGAAGTAGTAATTAGAATGTAGTAATAAAAAAAAAAATCTCTCTCTCAATCTCTCTCTCTCATGCACAATGTATACACAATTTGAATATAGAGGTAATTTTTTCTCTCTACTAGATACTGTTGTCTTAAATTTGATTGTAGACATAGTTGTTATTAATGTAATATATTGAATAAAATGTATGAGTTGTTCTTACAAATTTTTCCTTCAGAAGTGCCATTTTTTGGATTCTAAGCAGAAATGGTACTGAAATCAGAGGCCAATCCGTTTCTTCATTGTTGTATGTACAATTTGAATATAGTGGTAATTTTTCACTCTGCTAGATATTGTTGTCTTAAATTTGATTGTAGACATGGTTGTAATATATTGAATAAAATGTATGAATTGTTCTTAGAAATTTTTCCTTCAGAAGTGCCATTTTTTGGATTCTAAGCAGAAATTGTACTGAAATCAGAGGTCAATCTGGTTCTTCATTGTTAAGAGTATTGTTTATGTATGTTTTGAAAAAATATCTATTAAAGTGTTTTCAGTTATTAAAATACCTAAATCATTTTACTCCATGACTTTTCATTCAATTTTATGTGTCAATTGCTTGTCGTTCTCTGTACAGATAGTATGGTCAGTTGGTGTAACCGATAAATGTCAATTGGTGTAACCAATGTTTCTCATAAAATTCTGATATTGCGCAAAAAAGTTACTATGAATATGATTTTAGCACTCTACTTCACTGTAAAAATGAAATTTAAAATGATTTTAAACCAACTGACCCAAGAATAGAGAGAAAACATTAATGTCTACGGCATACTGACTTGCTCAGTACAACAAAAACCCATATTATTTAAGTTTAGAAATGAAATATTTTAAATATACTTTGAGATGGTAGATCAAAATAAATAACTTATTTTCATCAGTACACTTGCATAACTTCTAGGAGGGTGAATTATTTAATACTTGTCATGCTTTTATGGTTACACCATTTGACAATTTAATGGGACTGTGTTTCTTTAATTGGTTAACAATTGTAGAAATGTCATATAAAATACTATGACACCAACAGAAATGCAAACTATACATTTAAACAAACATCTAACATGTTCTTTTAACAAGTTTAAAGCATATTTTTGATTTGGACATCATACCAGCCCTTATTTGTCACTGACCCATATATATATATATATATATATATATATATATATATATATATATATATATATATATATATATATATAGGTGACAGGAGTTTGTGTCTTCACAGACTTGCACTAAATGTAACTTCATTTATTTTCCTAACCCTGTCATTGACACACTGCCATGGTCTAAAATAGTTAAGTGTACGCTATATTTAGAATATTTCTACATCAGACAGCCCTTTTCAACAGGAAACTAAAGCTGCTCTCTTCAAAGCCACCAGACTATATTGATAAAAACTGTAATATTACCTCGTAGAACAAGGGAGTTGCAGGTCCACCACTGCCTTGATTGGTTAGTTTATTTGTGTTATTGTGACTTTGGTGAAAAACTATGCAGTTGCTGAATATGTCTCCATTTAAGATTGACTAAGGTCAGTTTAAAGCCTCTGAGCACCCACACAGGTGATTTTAGTTATTGTGGCTGATTAGACCTCAGGTTGAACGTGGGCTTGAGCTTAGTTGGGAATTCATTAGGTCTACCGATAAGAACAATAAAGCTGGCATTTGTATCTCACTAACTCATCTATAACTAAACTGTCTGTCAGTGTAATAAAAAATATTTGTAGAAGCCAGATGCACAGGTTTTCTCTGGCACGAAGCTCAAAATAAATTTAAACAACCTCACAGCTACAACTGGTGGTATTTGATCACAAACACAATTCACATCTGTATAATATCACGTCACTACAATACATTTGACAGAAACACATCAACAAGCATGTGCAAACCTCAGACTACCGAACCGTCCTTACCTACAGACACCATAACTCTACAGCTATTTGGGTAAGAGGGCACATTTATGGGTGATTCATGCATTTTGCCATCACTATCTTGGTGTTTTGGAGCCAGAAGTCCACCAGGGGAGGGCCTCATATCCAAGGAGCTCTCCTGGTTAGCCAACACCTAAAACAAAAGATTAATATAATTTGATTGTTGGCTCTAGCTCGGAGGATGTTTCACAAATTGACTGACCCTAACCCACATCCGGCCGAAAATTAGGGATATTAGGCGGAACCTCCGGCAGCACCGGAACAATCACGTAAATGAAATTGATGAAAACTGAAAAATGAAACTGCTGGTGGCCTTTTACCGGGCGACCATAGACAGCCTCCTGACATACTGCTTGTCAGTCTGGTATGCAAGCTGCTCTGCTGCAGATAAGAAAGCGCTCCAGAGCAGCCTGGTCTCACAGAATTCCGTGAAATGATCATGAATTGTTAACAGCTCATTATTTTCCATTGTTTTCCGTGGTGGCCACACAGAATTTTCACACATTCCATGCCACCACCACGGTAAACAATGCCAATGTAAAGTCAATGAGAAGATGACGTAGCATTAAGAGTGACTACGGTAGCGAGTAGTATGTAAGGCCGAAAAAGGTTAGTTGGGGGGGTGGATGGGTCAAACACAGGACTTTCACCCAGGAGACCGGGGTTCGTGTCCCGCATGTCATGTTTCCTAAAGTCGCTTTCTTCTTTTCCTAAACCCAAGCATCCCATTCTTCTCGCATGTGACGGAACCGTAAGCCCACCGTTCTTCTCGCGTGTCACAGAACCATAGGCCCACCCACAACCTTTTCCTTAACTTAAGTGTTTAACGGAATTCTTCCGTGGGCCCATCACAGACTTTTCGGCAATCCGTGTTCATTTCACAGAATTCTTCCGTGGGCCCATCACGGAATGTTTTGCTATTCCATGAATATGCCACAGATTTTGAGTTATGGGGCCGTGTTCATTTCACGGAATTCTGTGAGATCAGGTTGTCCAGAGAGTGGTGAAGACTAAGAAAATCACAGGCATTGGGTATACTGTGGCCCCATAGGGCATACTTTGGGCACACTGGGCATACTATGGGCACATTCGGCACACGGTGGGTACATTGGGAATACTGTAGGCACATTGAGCATACTGTGGGCATATTGGGCCCATGGTGGGTACATTGGGCATACTATGGGCACACTGTGAGCATGCAGTGGGTACACTATGGGCACACTGGGCATATATTGGGCAAGGCATTGAAAAACGTATTTAAAATGTACTTATCACAGCAACGCATTACATTTTAGTAAAAGTAATTAGTGAAATTATGCAATGTTACTTTTTTAATGAGGTAACTAGCAACTGTAAGTAATTTTTTTTCAGTATTTAGCACAACACTGGGTACTAGTGTACTTCTTTATAACTGCATGTCAGATGGTCAAATAGCTTCAGACATCCCCTTTTCCCAGCTCCACCATCTCTCTAACTTTCTGAAACCAACAATTCGACATTTCACATCCACTTCATGGGCTAAGTGGCCAGCTGTGCGAGAGTTGGAAAGGATCCAAGGTTTGAAGTTTTCTGTCAAGCTTTTAGGTGTACAATTTAGTGCAACACTACAAATGTCATTCAGGATAGAATGTGCACCGTATATAAAGCGTAACTCTCGCCAAAATGCATCCTAGGGTCTTTTTGTGAATGTACCCCAGTCCAACTTTTTTTTTTCGTTTTTCGGTCAAATGGCCTTTTGAATGGGAGTGCTAGGGGCACTTCTATGTTAGCATCAAAATCAACATTTTTAAAACACTAAGAAGGCTTGACACAACATGAAACTTCACCAGGGGCTCTACATATGAACTCAGCATTGAGAACATTGTTTGTGTTCACAGAGTTTACTAAAAAGAAGGTTTTGAACAACTTACTTTAGCAGCTGTTGTTGTTTAAAGGAGAATTCCGGCCAATTTTTACGTTAATCTTGATCGCTATAGCTACGCGAGTACTTTCGATAGAAAAAAACCCGACCCAAATCAGTGCAGGTAACACGGAGAAGCTGCAGCTACGTACTACAAGCGTCCCCTGAGCTAAAACGGCAGTGCTCGGGGCAAGTTTTAGAGTGCCTTTGTGCCTCTTAACAGACACAATATGCAATTAATATGTCTGTGCCACATGAACAGGGCCCTTACGTGTCAACAAGATTAAATTCACCTACCCTGGTCCCTGTCTCGATCCTGCCAGTAGCTAGCTTGCCCTGCTAGCTGATAGCCGTTAGCTGCTAGCTGCCGTTTGGTGAGTGTATTCAGACAGGCTTCTGTGATAATCATCCCAATAACAATCCACGGAGTGGTGGTGGTGTGGCTATGTCCTCCAGAGGACAGGTCATGTCACGCCTTGAAGTGTATTCCCCTAAAAAAACAATAGTGCTGTAGTAGCTGTTAGCTGCTAGCTGCCCTCCGGTGAGTGTGTACAGCCAGATAGCTGTTAGCCGTTAGCTGCTAGCTGCCGTCCGGTGAGTGTATTCAGCCAGGCATCTGTGATAATCATCCCAATAAAAATCCACGGAGCGCCCGGTGGTGTGGCTATGTCCCCAGTTACTGAAGGCTACCTTTAGCTTGTGCTTGGAGCAGCAAGTTCATCTGCCTGTTTCCCCTCTGTCTGTCAGTCTCGTTCTTTCCAACTCTTGAGGCTAGTTCTTCTTCTGTATACTCTGGTTCGAATAAATAAGGATGACCATCAAACGCAAAAGGCTCTTCCGTGTGTTGCATATCTGCTATATTCTTCATACTCCAAGCTTCTTCCGTTATAAACAACTCCGCTTTTCACTCTTCACACACACTACGCCCAATCTGCAAATTACTGTTTACCTTTTTCTGCTACAACTGAATTCCCAGGAGACCGCGCGATGCAACAGCTAGGCTTCAGTAACGCTATTACTGTGCAAGCCACATACATCGTTTATCCTGTTTCCATGTAGTTACATAGTCACTGATATGGTCATAACCACTACAGTGCTCAATTACCTATTTTGAGGGGGGAAATAATCTAAACCTTTCGCTGCAAAGGCATGATCTGTCCTATGCAGGATATCCACCAACCCACCGGGCGCCCCGTGGATTTTTATTGGGATGATTAGCACAGATGCCTGGCTGAATACACTCTCCGGACGGCAGCTAGCAGCTAACGGCTAACAGCTATCTGGCTGTACACACTCACCGGAGGGCAGCTAGCAGCTAACAGCTACTACCGCACTATTGTTTTTTTTTTTTTTTTATACACTTCAAGACATGACATGACCTGTCCTCTGGAGGACATAGCCACACCACCACCGCTCCGTGGATTGTTTTTGGGATGATTATCACAGAAGCCTGTCTGAATACACTCACCAAACGGCAGCTAGCAGCTAACGGCTATCAGCTAGCAGGGCAAGCTAGCTACTGGCAGGATCGAGACAGGGACCAGGGTAGGTGAATTTAAACAATGTCTGAGTTGAAAACGCATCTTGTTGACACGTAAGGGCCCTGTTCTTGTGGCACAGACATATTCATTGCATTTTGTGTCTGTTAAGAGGCACAAAGGCACTCTAAAACTTGCCCCGAGCACTGCCGCTTTTAGCTCAGGGGACGCTTGTAGTACGTGAGCTGCAGCTTCTCCGTGTTACCTGCACTGATTTGGGTCGGGGTTTTTTCTATCGAAAGTACTCGCGTAGCTATAGCGATCAAGATTAACGTAAAAATTGGCCGGAATTCTCCTTTGTTTAAGGGGGCTACCATCTCTGAATGGAACGTCCCAGGGAGAGTAAAGATGGAAAGCTCCTTCTTCTTCTTCTTCTTCTTCAGTTGCTTGTTTAACGGCGGATGCGGACTAACTTAGCGCACTACCGCCACCCTCCAGATAAATTGTGCATGATCATCACTATGGCTTACATCCTTGAAAAATACTGTAGCCTGCAAGCTACAAAAAAAATAAAAATAAAAATGAATAAAGAAATAACCCTATATTCTGTCAATGAGTCCAGTGTTCTTTAAAAATTCAAGCATATACTTTATTACTCTGTGATCAGAGCCCTTAGACAAAAGATCTCTAAGGATAAAACTTTCTCCACTGCCCTCTATTTTCCTTTTCATAAAAACCCTTTCTCTTTTAAATTTCCTACACATCATAAAGACGTGTTCCACTGTCTCTGGCACATTACAAATCTCGCAATTTCCTGTATTATGTTTTCCTATTAACTGTAATGTTTTGTTTAGTCTGGTATGCCCTAGTCTCATTCTTGTATAAATTCCCTCTTCTTTTCGACACCTTAGTACTAAACGACCCTGACCCACCTCAGGATTTACAATGTAAAAATCCCTCCCTTTAACTTCCCTATCCCATTTATCTTGCCACAACTTTTTAACATGTTTTTTAATCATTGACTTAGCCTCTGATTTTGATATTTTACACTGAATAGATACATTTGTCGCTTTCAAAGCCTGTTTAGCAAACTTGTCTGCCAACTCATTACCAACCATACCTACATGAGCCGGAACCCAAACAAACTTTACATGCGTCCCACCATTTTGAATACTATGCAGCAACGTCAATATCTCACACACAATATCAGACCTTTCACATGAGTTACCTGATTTAAAATTTTCTAAGGCTGACAACGAGTCTGAGCATATAGCTACTCTTATCGGTTTACTTTGCTCTACCCACTGCAAGGCCATCACAATAGCTATCAACTCTGCTGAAAACACTGATAAATGATCCGAAACTCTTGCAGAAAACTTAATATCAAACTCTGGTATCACATATGCAATTGCCACTTTCCCTGTATCTGGTTGCTTTGACCCATCAGTAAAAATGTGCACATACCCATAATAGTTATCCACATACCTCATAGCCATTTGTCCACTATCCCCTTATAGTTTTTTATCTTTTCATGCAAAGTTATATCAGCATCTGGAACCGGTAGCAGCCACGGCGGATGCGGTGGATAGACTACAGATGGACCAAATTCAAAATGTTCTACAGCCGCTTGCTTTACCTTTTCATGTATACTTGCACTAAACGTCTCTCTTTACTTTTTGCCTGCTCCCATGTTGATATGAGGACACTTTTAGTTGGATGGTCTTCCACATGTCCTTTTAGATGAACAAAATATGATAGTGACATTTGCAGTCGTCTCAACTCAAATGGCATTTCCCCTACTTCAACCTGGAGCGCTGATATAGGGGAGGTTCTCATTGCTCCTGAACATATCCGGAGGGCTGAACCCTGAATAACATCAAGCTTCTTTAATTCAGACTTTGCAGCAGACCCATAAGCCACGCACCCGAAATCAACAATAGATCTAATTAATCCCACATATAATCTTTTCATTGAAGTCATATCTGCTCCCCACTCCTTATTGCACAAGCATCTAATTATATTAATGACTTTTTTACACTTGCTAACTACCTTTTCCACATGATTATGCCAGGTAAGCTTGGAATCAAAAAGCATACCTAAAAATCTCACACATTTTACTCTTTCTAAATCTCTACCATACAATTGCAACGTAAACCTTTCTTCAATTTTTTTTTTAAACGAGAAAAACACTACCTTGGTTTTCTCAACAGAGAACCTGAATCCCCATTTCCCAGCCCATTCTTCTACACAGTCGATAGCATTTTGCAATTTTCTAACAATGAATTGAACATTTACCCCTTTTCCAGAGAGCGCCATCATCTGCAAACAATGATTTACCTATATCATAATCAAGTGTATCATATATATCATTTATCATAATAGAGAACAAAATTGGTGAGATAACACTTCCTTGGGGTACACCATTTTCCACAAAAACACAATCAGAGAAGCTACTATTTATCCTCACCTGAATTTGCCTATTGCTCAAAAAAAAAAAAAATCCTTAATCCAGCAATACATTTTCCCGTCTATTCCAAGCCTTCGGATTTTAATTAACACACCATCCTTCCAAAGCATATCATACGCTTTTTTCCATATCAAAAATATAGCAGCTACTACTTTTTACATACTTGGGCCTTTCTTATATCACTCTCCAATTTAATAACTGGATCCATAATTGACCTTCCTTTCCTGAAGCCGCTTTGGAACGACGTTATCAAATTTCGAGACTCAACAAAAAAAGTCAGTCTCTCCACAATCATTCTCTCCATTATCTTACCTAGGTGGGATGACAAAGCAATTGGTCTATAGTTAGAAGTCACAGTAGGATCTTTCCCTGGCTTTTTAATTGGAATAATAACAGCCATCTTCCAGCTCTTTGGAATTTTTCCTTGTTCCCATACCTTATTGATTAACTCCAATACAGTATGAAGAGCTTCGTTACCGAGATGCTTCAACATTGCATAACTTATTCGATCTTTTCCCGTAGCTGTTACCTTCGCCTTGCTCACAGCCTTCTTTAGTTCACCTAGTGAAAAACTTGCATTCAAACTATCATCTCGATCCTCTACATTTTCTAAAAGATATTGGTACTGTCTTTTTGTTGCCTCTCTTTTATGTCTTTCATCTTCAGTTAAGTTAAAACTACTATGAACATTAGCTATATCTTTGACCATTAATGCTGCTTTATCTCCATCCTCCACTGCCATAGTCTCACCATTCTTAAGGACTGGATAACTCCAAGATTTCCGCACCCCACTCATTTTTTTAACAACTCTCCACACATCATTTACGGAGGTTTGTCATCCTATAGTATTACAATACTTTATCCAGTAATTCTTTTTTACTTTCCTAATTACTTTCCTCACCTTAGCCTGCTCTCTTTTATAATCCATATACTTTTGAAAGCTTAAACTATTTTTAAACTCTTTAAACGCTTTATTCCTACTGCTTATTGCTTGAGTGCAGTCACTTGTCCACCATGGTACCAATTTCCGCCTCGTACTTCCCGGCCTCGACTCGGCAATAGAAGCACTTGCAGCTTCCACCATAGCTACACTAATATTTTCTGCAAATTCATCTACATCATCTATCACCTCAACCTGACCCATATTCCTATCACTTAAAACTGTAAACATTATCCAATCAGCTTTATTAAAATTCCATCTTTCAGAGAAACTCTGATTTACATTGCAGCTAATATTACCCATCCTACATAAAATTGGATAATGGTCGCTTCCAATCGTTGTCTCACTATAAACTTCCCATATTATTTGACCTGCAAGGAACTGAGAAACTAAAGTCAGATCCAATACAGACTGTACGTTCACCCCAATACGAGTAGGTGACCCATCATTTAAACAAACCAACACTTTCCTATCCATAAGTTCTTCTAAAACCAAACCATTATGATCCGTTCTATCCCCTCCCCACAGAGAACTATGTGCGTTAAAATCTCCTAACCATATTACTTTGCCACTTTCTTGCCCTTCAACCTGCTCCAGTGCATCAATATCAAGTCTTTTACAGGGATTATAAAAATTTACAATATTTAAACTACCATTATCACACCAAACCTCAGTAACTAAATACTCTAAGCCTTCACCCTTACCTAAAACTCTGTAGGGAACCCCCACCTTACTTAAAAGTAGCACAACCACCCCCACTACTATCCTATCACTTCTTTCACACACATAACCATTTAAAACCAAATTTAGATGAGGTTTCAGCCATGTCTCAACAATGCAAATAATCTCAGGTTTAATCTCTAATTCAGAGATAAATCTCTTGAGCTCTTGCCCATTTGCCACCAAACTTCTAGCATTCCACTGTAGAAAATACATTTTATTTTGTTTTGTTTTTTTGTTTTTTTTTTTTTCTTTTCTTTTCCCTCCTTCCCTTCCTTTTCTTCCTTTTAAGTCTTAGCTTGTAAAATCAACGTAGGCAACTGTGAGACAGGCTGTGATAGGGATGTTGGTTTCTCAGATTTATCTCTGTGCTGGAGTTCTTCATAAATGCTCTCCCACGTAATGTCTTTGATACCCAGATACCTATTTGCACTTTTAACCACAATAGCTGTCTTCTCAGACCTGTGTCTTGCTTGCGACGTACAATTTATAACTTCCGCAATAAAGCACAGAAACTCTTTCTTCTTAACAATCAGGAATTCCTCATCAACAACTGCGGCTTTAGCAGCTCTTGCTGTCTGTCTCACTAGAACTGGCTCAGCTTGAAATCTCTTAGCTGCCTCAGCATAAGACAACCTTCCTTCAGTCCTCATATGCTGGATTTCAACTGCTCTCTTTCTGGTTTCACACTCCCTGTACCCAACACTATGCGCTCCCCCACAATTAACACATTTCTCTTGCACCCCAGTTCCACATGTACCATAGACATGCTCTCCGCCACAGCGTCCACATGTTTGAGTGCCTTTGCAATAAGCAGCTATGTAACCATATTTCTGGCATTTAAAACACCTCAACGGAGGGGGCACATACATCCTTACATTGAAGTTCATATATCCGACAGTGACATATTTAGGCAGCTCTTCCCCTTGAAACTCCACTAATACTGAAAGACTATCAACCTTCTCTCCAGACCTCCACATTTTAAGCCTCTTCAGGCTAGTCGCACGTCCTCCTTCAATGCTATCCTTTAGCTTTCCCAAATCCTCTTTTATAGGAATACCATAGATAACTCCCCTACACACCACTCCTGCTGCCAATTTTTCCTTCACCTCAATAACTTCTTTTTTGCAAACATTCTTCAGCTTTAAGGCTTTCAATTGCTGGCCCTCGTCTTGACACACTATCATCAAATCACCATCAAACTGAACTCTAGCTCTGACTATCTCACCCACCTTCTCGCGGAAAAACTTAGTGAGAGCCACAGGCCCCACTGACTTAATATCATGACCCTCTTTGAACTTTACCAGCACTTTCAGTCCTTCCTGATCTATTTTCTGCCTCACCACTTGCTCATTCACGTCGTCTGACTCGCTAAGCCCCCTCTTCTTTTGAGGATTTATCATACTACGTTCATCTTCGTCCATACTATCTTCACTCGCCATCAACGGTCTCCCAACCCTGCCACAGTGTGATCATACACAATTTTCTTAAAGCAAATGTGAATCCACTGAGCGTTTGAAAAGGAATTTCTATCCTCGAAACGTGCTCGAGTTGCTCCGTCCACGTCAGCCACAACCTCGACACAGCGTCTAAGCGTCTTCTGCAGCCTTCCTGGAAAGCTCCTAAAGCTTAGTTCCATATAAATGCACGGATAATTTGTTGCTTTGTCGTTAGTGAAAAAAAATATTGACCTTCTAGTTGAAAAAGGAGCCTAATATAAGAAGGCAAGGCAAGGCAGCTTTATTTATATAGCACATTTCAGCAACAGGACAATTCAAAGTGCTTTACATAAAACATGAAGAGCAGTTAGAAAACAATTAAAAACAATTTAAAAGACAAGAATACATTTTATAGTGCAGTATAAGAATTTAAAGAACTGAGAGATAAAATATGCGAATATAGAGCAGTTAAAACAGTTAAAGATATAAAAGCAGATAAAATAGGTTAATTAAAGAAAGGACCAATATGTCAGACATCTCAAGCAGTTCGGTGCATATCTCTGGTTCATCTCACCAACAATGGGTCCAGATGCTTCACATGGAGGTTTCATTCCCCATAGTTACACAAGCTTTAGTATACTCTCTTTTTCAATGCAGTCGTCACCACAAGACTTAGTTCTTTTCTTCGGCAAACCTTGCAAAACCCGGAACGGTCTCCAGACCGTCTCTAATAGTCAGGAAACGTGCTAGTTTCGTAGACTATTTTATTCTTAATTTAATAGTTTCTCAGACTATTTCTGTTCAATTGTAATTGTTTTGGTCTTCAGACCCTTTTGTTAGTTATCAAACTAACTTTGTTGACAGTCCACAGCCTGTTTATTCTGTAATCTATTGTTGCACCCGTATCAAAGAAATAATCAGAAATATGTCCGTTTCTGCAAAATCTCACTGGAATAATCATAAATTCAATTTTATTAATTGATTTAACTATAACCCCAAATAACAGAGAGATAAAATATGTGAATAAAAGTTACAGTGCAGTATAAGAAATTAAACATTAAAGAGCAGTTATAGATTGTCATACAGTGTCTTCAGTATAAAAAATTATACGAATTTAAAGAAAGAGCAGTTAAAACAGTTAAACATATAAAAGCAGATAAAATAGATTTAAAGAAAGGCAACATCAATGGTCTCCGTGAACCATCACCTTATCGTGGTGGAGAGGTTTGTGTGTCTCTGTGAACCTGAGGGCTGTGTTGTCTGGAGCTTTGTGCTCCTGGTAGGGTCTCCCAAGGCAAAGTGGTCTCAGGTGAGGGGCCAGACAAAGAATGGTTCAAAAACCCCAATGAAAAAGCTAAGCAGAGATGGAGTGACCCTGCCCGGAGGAAGCCCAGCCAGGCCCAGACGGTGGGCTCGCCGGCGAAGCGCCTGGTGGCCGGGTTTGCCACGGAGCCCGGCCGGGCACAGCCCGAACAAGCTACGTGGCAACTCCCTCTCCATCCCATGGGCCCACCACCTGTGGGAGGAACCGTTGGGGTCGGGTGCGATGCCACATGGGTGGCAGTGAAGGTCAGGGGCCTCGACGGACCAGACCCGGGCAGCAGACGCTGGCTCTGGGGACGTGGAACGTCACCTCTCTGTGGGGAAGGAGCCGGAACTGGTGCGGGAGGTGGAGCGCCACCGTTAGATCTGGTGGGGCTTACCTCACGCACAGTCTTGGTTCTGGAACCATACTCCTGGATAGGGGTTGGACTCTTTTCTTCTCCGGAGTTGCCCAGGGTGTGAGGCGCCGGGCGGGTGTGGGGATACTCACAAGCCCCCGGCTGGCGCCGCTGTGTTGGAGTTTACCCCAGTGGACGAGAGGGTCGCCTCCCTACGCCTGCGGGTTGTGGGGGGGAAAACTCTGACTGTTGTTTGTGCATATGCACCAAACAGGAGTTCGGAGTATTCGGCCTTCTTGGAGACCTTGACTGGAGTCCTGCATGGGGCTCCAGTGGGGGACTCCATTGTTCTGCTGGGGGACTTCAACGCACACGTGGGCAATGATGGAGACACCTGGAGAGGCGTGATTGGGAGGAACGGCCTCCCTGATCTAAACCAGAGTGGTTGTTTGTTGTTGGACTTCTGTGCTAGTCATGGATTGTCTATAACGAACACCATGTTCGAACATAGGGATGCTCATAAGTGTACCTGGTACCAGAGCACCCTAGGCCGAAGGTCAATGATCGATTTCATAATCGTTTCATCTGATCTGAGGCCGTATGTTTTGGACACTGGGTGAAGAGAGGGGCAGAGCTGTCAACCGATCACCATCTGGTGGTGAGTTGGGTCAGAGGGTGGGGAAGACTCTGGACAGACCTGGTAAGCCCAAACGTGTAGTGCGGGTAAATTGGGAACGTTTGGAGGAGGCCCTGTCCAACAGACTTTCAACTCACACCTCCGGGAGCTTTTCATCCCTGTGGAGGCTGGGGGCATTGAACCCGAGTGGACAATGTTCAAAGTTTCCATTGCTGAAGCTGCAGCGAGGAGCTGTGGTCTTAGGGTCTTAGGTGCCTCAAGGGGCGGTAACCCACGAACACCGTGGTGGACAACGGTGGTCAGGGAAGCCGTCCGACTGAAGAAGGAGTCTTTCCGGGATATGTTATCCCGGAGGACTCCGGAGGCAGTTGCAGGGTACCGAAGGGGCCGGGGCTGCAGCCTCTGCCGTGAAAGAGGCAAAGCAGCGGGTGTGGGAGAAGTTTGGAGAAGACATGGAGAAGGACTTTCGGTCGGCACCAAAGTGCTTCTGGAAAACTGTTCGCCACCTCAGGAGGGGAAGGGGAACCATCCAAGCTGTGTACAGTAAGGATGGGACACTGTTGACCTCAACTGAGGAGGTAATAGGGCGGTGGAAGGAGCACTTTGCAGAACTCCTGAATCCGACTAATACGCCCTCTGTTAGAGGCAGAGCTGGAGGATAATGGGGGATTGTCGTCGATTTCCCAGGCGGAAGTCACTGATGTAGTCAAACAACTACACAGTGGCAAAGCCCCGGGATTGATGAGATCCGTCCAGAAATGCTCAAGGCTCTGGGTGTGGAGGGGCTGTCCTGGTTGACACGCCTTTTCAACATTGCGTGGAAGTCTGGGACGGTGCCAAAGGAGTGGCAGACTGGGGTGGTGGTTCCCCTTTTTAAAAAGGGGACCAGAGGGTGTGTGCCAATTATAGGGGTATCACACTTCTCAGCCTCCCTGGTAAAGTCTACTCCAAGGTGCTGGAAAGGAGGGTTCGCCAATAGTCGAACCTCGGGTTGAGGAGGAACAATGCGGATTCCGTCCTGGTCGTGGAACAACGGACCAGCTCTTCACTCTCGCAAGGATCCTGGAGGGAGCCTGGGAGTATGCCCAACCGGTCTACATGTGTTTTGTGGATTTGGAGAAGGCGTATGACCGGGTCCCCGGGAGATACTGTGGGAGGTGCTGGGGAGTATGGGGTGAGGGGGTCTCTTCTCAGGGCCATCCAATCTCTGTACAACCAAAGCGAGAGCTGTGTCCGGGTTCTCGGTAGTAAGTCGGACTCTTTTCAGGTGAGGGTTGGCCTCCGCCAGGGCTCGCTTTGTCACCAATCCTGTTTGTAGTATTTATGGACAGGATATCGAGGCGTAGTCGGGTGGGGAGGGGTTGCAGTTTGGTGGGCTGGGGATCTCATCGCTGCTCTTTGCAGATGATGTGGTCCTGATGGCATCATCGGCCTGCGACCTTCAGCACTCACTGGATCGGGTTCGCAACCGAGTGTGAAGCGGTTGGGATGAGGATCAGCACCTCTAAATCTGAGGCCATGGTTCTCAGCAGGAAGCCGATGGAATGCCTTCTCCAGGTAGGGAATGAGTCCTTACCCCAAGTGAAGGAGTTCAAGTATCTTGGGGTTGTGTTCGCGAGTGAGGGGACAATGGAGCGGGAGATTGGTCGGAGAATCGGCGCAGCGGGTGCGGTATTGCATTCAATCTATCGCACCGTTGTGACGAAAAGAGAGCTTAGCCAGAAGGCAAAGCTCTCGATCTACCGGTCAGTTTTCGTTCCTACCCTCACCTATGGTCATGAAGGCTGGGTCATGACCGAAAGAACGAGATCCAGGGTACAAGCGGCTGAAATGGGTTTCCTCAGGAGGGTGGCTGGCGTCTCCCTTAGAGATAGGGTGAGAAGCTCACTCATCCGTGAGGAGCTCGGAGAGCCCGCTGCTCCTTTGCGTCGAAAAGGAGCCAGTTGAGGTGGTTCGGGCATCTGGTAAGGATGCCCCCTGGGCGCCTCCCTAGGGAGGTGTTCCAGGCACGTCCAGCTGGGAGGAGGCCTCGGGGAAGACCCAGGACTAGGTGGAGGGATTATATCTCCAACCTGGCCTGGGAACGCCTCGATCCCCAGTCGGAGCTGGTTAATGTTGCTCGGGAAAGGGAAGTTTGGGGTCCCCTGCTGGAGCTGCTCCCCAATGGATGGAACATCAAAAAGAGATAGGTCTTCAGCCTTGATTTAAAAGAACTGAGAGTTGCAGCGGACCTGCAAACTAGACCTATGGAGCCGTACATTCACATTTGGAGATTCACACTTTTTGACTGGCGAGATGGTAGCGCCCGGAAACATCTGCTAAAGTAAGTCGTTCAAAACCTTTCGTTTCCGATCTAATTATACTTTTAAACTAAAGTTTGACTTGGTTACATTCACAAAAACACCCTAGATTGCATTTTGGTGAGAGTTACGCTTTAAACAATATTGCATCGTCTTTGACAGCGGGCTTTTCAATCCGCCTTTCGAGTGTGGCCATTTTTAACAACTATAAACACCTTTGCATTCCAACATGGTTGGAAAACAAACCAGTTATTTTCTAGTATAACCCAACACTTAGTCTTGTTGGGGTTATGGCCATCCCTCTCCAGAGCCCAGCAGGTATCAATAGTCCCATTTTTTCAATAATTTGTATGCACAAATTAGTAATTTTCACCCTCCAATCATTTCCTGCATACCATCTAATAACCTTTAAATTGCTAAAGCCAACAAATTACTTAATGTGGCTTCAGCTGCTCTTCCTCATATAGTTTTGATGCTGCATTGGATGCTTCCACATGGATAATGCAGAGCAAAATAGAAGGGTACAATCTAAATCAGTCACATAGGATTAATACTATTTTGATTTTGGGAAAGATATGTGTATATACTTTTTTATACGATTTTGGTTGTTTAAATCAATATATTATCTTTGATACCCTTTACATGTGTTTTATAGTGTAACATTATATTTTATTTTATTTAACATTATTATAGTGTAATTGAGGCCCCGTCCACACGTACCAAAACGATCTTTTTTTTACCCGTCTTCCCTGGATTCGTTTCAAGAATAGTTTCGTCCAAACGAATCCACTTGTAAATGACTCAATACGCTACTTCATATTCCAGGCCTATAGGCGGCGCTGTTTCTGCTACAGACATTCACAAAAAACGGAGAAGAGCATAGTCACTTCCACTTCCCATCATAACATGACTTGCTAGATTATAATTTTCTCTTAATACGTCCGTGGACTATAATAACTTTCACCACTGCTCATTTTATAAAGGCCGCCGCAAGAAAATGTCTTTGTTTACGTTGTATAATGTGCTGTTGCTTTTTATTTTGCATGATTGCAGCGTTCTAGCAGCGCGCTAACGTTAGCGCGCTAACGTTCGCTAGCTCTAACATCGGCAGAGTCAAACAAACATCAATGATCCATGAATGATGTATTTTTAATAATCTATACGTTGTTCTTGCAGTAGCCTTTCTACAATAAACCGTGGTAAAAGTTACTATAATCCGTTCAAGGAGTTGATAAGCAGACAGATTAGCTAGCTAGTTGATAAATTATCTACTTCCACTTTATAAACAGATAGCCATAGCAGCTAACGTTAAGGTTACGTCAATGGTTACTTCGCTGCTGGAGCAGTCAGCTACTTTAGCGTTGTTTAACGTTAGCAATATATCTTGTGTAGAATCCAGAGGGAAGGGTCAGGGAGCAGAGACAGTGTTTAGATCAGTGGTTCTCAAACTTTTTTGGTCATTCCCCACTTTGGACAAGGTGGAATTTTCAAGCCCCACCTGCCCCCATCGGCCCAACACAATGCTAATGAAATACGCAACAAGCTTAAACTGTTCCAATTTATTGAACAACTAGTATCAGTATAAACAAGTTGTATCTAAATACAAACTAACAATCTACATCCAATAACAGCGAGTTCAAAAATAAAGAAAATAAAATTACAGCTGTGTTAAAATTTGTATCAAGTTCAAAAATAGAAAATAAATATAAGTGCCACTTTGCAATCTGTTAAAAAAAGAAAAGAAGAGAAATCCATTTGGCAAGTGAGGTCTGTTTATCCCTGCATTAGTGGCTGCAATGAGCCTGTTTTGCATCGGACAATTTCTCAAACTGGGGTTGCAGGCTTGATACTGCCACTCTCAAGTCATGCTCAATGTTCAGCTGAGATCTGTACTTTGTTTTCAGTGAAGCAACAGCTGAAAATCCCATCTCACAGAGATATGATGTGGCATAATAACATAATATAATCCAATAAAATAAGATATATTACACTGCATAATAATCAATACTTTTGGTACTTTAAGTACAGTATATTTAACTTAAGGACAATGTTGAATGCAGGACTTGTAACTGACAAGTAATTTGTAACTCTACAACACAGTTTTTTCTACTTTTACTGAAATACATGATGTGAGTAAGTCTTCCACCTCTGGAGATCACCAACAACAGTCGTGCATGAATAGCTGCAGCTGTGTTTAACACTGAAAACACACAGCTCAGTACAGCATTTACTCAGGGCTCTTAAGTTTTAAGGACAGGCTGTGACAAATTTTGTTGAGGAAGTAACCTCCTTAAATGTGCATATGACAATTATTCACCTCAATGATAAATTCATTAATTTTAATGAATTAATAGACCCCTGGACTGTAATATTTCAGATGTGTTTTGAGCAAGATTTCTGCTAATGTTCAAAACTTTGTGCACATTCAAAATATATCTGTGTTCTCTGAGATTTGGAGGAGTCGTGATATTTGGAGAAAAATAAAGTACCTCAAAAAAAACCTATAAAATAATCTACCTGCATCATAGTCTGCTGTGCGTTACGTGATTGCTGTGCTGATACGGTAGATCTCAGACCTTCTGACAGACTCAGAGCCCTGTTTGGGAACGTTTAGGGAAGTGTCTGTACGCTGCTCTATGCTTTTTTCTCATTGGTTGTTGCGTTAAATCTTACCCAGATACAAAAGTGCTATTTTCTGATTGGCTATTGTATATGTATAGCCCCTTTCTATTTTTTTGATTGATTGATAAGTGGCAGGCTTGACTAAGAGCTCCAGGGGAGCCACGCTTGATTCCTGTCAGTTCCATAGTGAGAGCGGCGCACCAGAAAACTTCTGGGCGCTGCAGAATATTAAATATGTTATAAATAGTTTTTCCGCGTGAGAAATACAATGTGTGGCGGGAGTGCGTGACAGTCACGCTCAATGTGTGACACTTGAGAGCCCTGGTTTACTTGCAGCTCTGCTACAGTAGCAGCGAACCGTTAACGTTACCTGCCGGTCACATGGTCTCTAAACAGTCGGCTCACAGTGAAGTCCTGCACGGATCAACAGATGTTAGAGTCCGGCGGCTGCTCGCTCTGTTTGTTATAAGACGCACCGAGCAGATTAATAGAGCAGCTCGGTGTTTGACTAGCTAATAATCCGTTAGCCTGTTATCTTGAGCTTTGTCTGAAGGCGCTGAGTGGCCAGCCAGGCTCGACACACCGACACATTCCGCACATCCTCCGATCAGTTTAACCGCTATTTTGTTACGGTATGAGCCTAATCCTAGGGAATGCAAAACATATAAGACCTTTGCAACGAAATCCAAGACTTTGTATACCAAATTCAAGGCTTTTAAGGCCTTAATTTGAGACGATCAAATGTAAGACTTTTTCAATGCTTTTAAGACCCCGCGGGTCCCCTGACACACACACACACACACACACACACACACACACACTCTCTAGTCTAGTGGAGGTCTTGCTCCTGATTCCGGGAGATTTGATCTCATTTGCGGGCGTCAAGGAGCCACTATCAATATGCGGGAGACTCCCGGAACTTCCTGGACAGTTGGGATTTCTGGATAAAGATATAAAGGCATAAAAAGGAAATTTACTCCAGTTTGGCGCGCCCCACCTGTCACGTCTCTATTCCCCACCAGTGGGGCGCGCCCCACACTTTGAGAACCGCTGGTTTAGATGAAGTGAGCTGGTTTAACCACGGAGATGGGACATGCTCGCTTAGCTTCACCGCAGTTGTGTGCGTCAGCGGCCGTGGGAGAGGGTGTAAAAGAGGGGTGTGGCGATGACATCATCGATACGGATCCGTATTCACCATCCATATGAAGCCAAACGAGATTTCGGATTTTTTCACCCTGAGACCTGGTTTCAAAAAAAGTGCGTTTTCAGGCAGTGCGTTTGCAGGATTTGTCTGGACGGTCGGCCCAAACTATGCAAAACATGTGCGTTTCCACAAAAAAACGTTTCCGTGTGGACGGCCCCTGAGTCAAGGAAACAAATTAAGTTAATTTTTAACAAGATAACACAGGCAGCTGTAAAGCTCTCAGTTTGGCCATAGTTAAATAAAGACCCAGAGGGAGGCAGCTCCAAGCATGCAAACCGCAGCAGCTATCAGTGTTACTCGCTTTTCATTCACGGCGTTCAACCGGTATGGTGAAGGATGACCCGCCAACCGAAAAGCTACAAAGCGTTCAGTATATAACAACGGCAACAAAATAACCGTGACTATGAGTGTGGAGGCAGCCAAGCCGCTACCCTACCTGTAGCACAGCAAAACACCTCACGGAGCGAGCCTCCCGGAAGTGTAGAGGACTTCCGTCACCAACGAGCAAGAGAGGGCAGAATGGGGACAACTAGCTGCTTTTATACCGGGCCCTTAGCCAGTGATTGGTCAAAAGAGCGCCAGGTACTGTAGTTAGGAGTTCAACTCATACTGCTACACAGAGATTGTACTATATTCAGTTTGGCATTAATGCCAGAACAGTGTATTTATCAGAGCTATGGAGTCACAGTCATGCTCAAGAAAAAGGCCAATGTGTAAAAACAAACTGAAAAATTAAATATAGAGCATTGATTACTTTTTCATTCAATGAAATAACTTTAACAAACACGTTTAATTATCACTTTGTTCTTGACAAAGCCACAGAGAACATAGTATTTCAGTGCCAGAAAAAATGTTTCATCCCTGATGCCATAAATGAGAGGACTCAGACATCTTGGAGCAAGATACAATGTAATGTAATTAAAGTGCCTGACATTAATGTATAACATGACATTAATATGGAATATCGCAGCTTCTATGAATGGACACCACAGCTGGATGAGACAGAGCATCAGCTGGAAACCACGAAGAATTACCGTTCTGAGCCGTTTCCATGATGACTTTTTGTTCTCTCCTGATGCAGATTTGGCCACTTTCATTATTTTAACATAACAGAATATAATAGTAATATACATAATTAAGAAGTAAAACTGACACACAGCTGACCTAAGATGTTCCTGCCATCTGTACAAAATGAATATCTCAACAGAGCATGCACTGTATTGTGTGTAAAAGCTAAGAGAGGCTGATGAAAAGAAGATGGAGAGAACAACAATACAGGGTGCAGAGCTGAGGCCGTGAATGATGAGGATGCTGTGAATAGCACTGCGAGAGGAGCACAGCTCTCCATGGCGCAGGGGCATGCAAATAGCCACGTAGCGCTCCAGGGTCATTGCTGTCAGAGTTACTGGGGTGACAAAAATGTACAGAGACAAAACGATATATATAATTATACACAACCACATTGGCATGGTAAAATGAAAATAGCTGCAGATGAACAACATATTTGTTAGAATCAAGATCAGAGAATCAGACAGTAATGTATTGGCAAATAAGATGTAGCGCATGCTTGTGTAGAAGAAATCCCTCATAAAAAAGGTTGTGATCAGCGACAAGTTAACGCAAAGGAAAAGGGCAATAAAACCCTGAAATATAATCACCTGTTTACTGATCTTTTGCATTAAGGATTCACCACCAACCAGTGAGTTATTATCAGCCATATTTCAAAGTTGTGATTAAATACACAAGGATAAAGACAGAGCCAAAATCAAGTAATCATGCATCAATATCTAATAACTGATGTCTTATCTAATCTAATAGTTATACTATGTCTGTCAAAACAACTTATAATAGTTGTAACTGGTGGATTTGACTTTGACCAGAATATTGTATAGTATTGTACACTCATAAAACCCAACAGGTAAAAAAGATCCTTCTGTGTTCAAACCTTCCCAGCACTGACATCATGGCTCACAGTTAGAGAGAGAAATGTTTTCTGCTGAGCTCTGTGCAGTCTTCTGATAGAAACTTTATATTTGGTAGTAGAGCACAAGGGGAACAACAACACATTTAGTTTTGCGCCACAGTGAAAATGTCGTCATAACTACGCATGGTGATGCTCCTCATACTGTGTTCAATTAGATACACTAAGTGCTGGGAGCTATTTTTGATTGTTATCAGTATTTGGGCTTTTTTACTTTGTTTTTAGCTACTGTGCAACACAATAGTACTATTGTGACACACACCTACAGTATAAAATGTCTGACTAATAAAAAAATCAGACATTGTACTTTGTAACACTTTTCTTTACACCCTATCGTTCGAACAATTATTAAATATGTTTCTGCACACTTTGATGCAGTTGTCAGCACATATAGAGATGTATTTATATACTTTTAATAGTATTACGTATCAAGTATGACAGTAAGTACTTAGAACGGATTTTACTTTGATAGATCTTAGCGCTGAAATATATTGTATGAGCTTTTTGGCTTTGCACTGCACTGTGGTGAAGGATGAGCCTGTTCAACTCTTTTGCTTGATGACTCCGCTCTGCCAACGCATTGGCCTCATTGAAATGAATGAGGACACAGTGCTATTGTTGCTGTAAGCCCAGCCTCAATGTACCCGCTTGTTGGGCTGTACAAATGCATGAGAAGTTTAAAAAGGTGGAGAATGATGTAACTCATACACTTAACTTATCAAAAGTTGCACCTATGATTATTAATTTGGCCAACACTGCAATCTAAAATGTCAGTCTGAGACAAGACATTCCAGCTAGGGGCGCAACTAGCTGCAGCTGCTAACAACCTTGGTGTGTTGGGCTGGCATCTCGGCTAAACCTGCCCCCCCACATCATCTAAGACTGGAGGAAAAGTCATGGAGTCACCAGACCCTCTAGGACTGGGGTCTTTAACGTTTTTTAGGCCAAGGAGCCCATAGCTGAAAAAGAGACGGAGTAGGGCCCCTACTACATATATTGTATAAAATTAAGTTGCATATTAAACTGGGCCTTCAATAACTTGTAGGGAGGCCTAGAGCCTTTAGACATACTTTTTTTATGGTGCATACAATACTAATACAATACGCCAGTGCTGTCTCGTCTTGCCATTATTATCATTAACAAATTTAGCAATTCTGTACTGCAATTTCTTGTCAATGTCAGCAGACACATCATATAGTAATATATCTGAGATAAGATAATAGTGGCAGATATATTGGCCTAACAGATGCATCGGTCACGCTCCAGTATGTGTGTCTCTACGGCTGCCACCAGTGTCATCTGTCATGCATAAACACACTCACACACACACACACACACACACACACACACACACACACACACACACACACACACACACACACACACACACACACACACACACACACACACACACACACACACACACACACACACTTTTATGGTATCACTTTACTGCACAACAGTTCTGACAGTACAGTATGTGATCCTGTACTGTCACCAACTTCTGATAGTTAACTTTGAGATGCCATGAGGGGATATGTTCAATGTTCAATGTTCAATTTATTTATAAAGCACATATTACAGTTTTTGTCCATTGCTTGAACACTACAGACCCATGCTTAGACTAAAGTAACACAACTTGAAGCTTTTGTTACCATACCTCAAACACATGTACCCATACCTTAAACAAAAGCTCTGCTTGGCACTCTAGTTGCAATTCTGCAACACACTTACTCCTTTATGCAACACACTTGGTCCTGCATACTACACTCTATTTCATACAGAAGACACTTCGTTCAAAAATGAAATCTCAGGGTGCCATTTGGAAAACACATGTATCCAAAATACAAAACACATTGGGTAATTGCAACCACTCAAATACACACCTAAACTTGCACTTACTTGCAAAACTGAACACCAATCAGCCAGCTAATAAAAGCCCTCAGTTTAGCCATTTCAAGAACTTTGCAAGCATGGATGGAGGGAGAGCAAGAGGCAGAGGTAGAGCAAGAGGAAGAGGAGGAGGAGGATAAGGTCAAGGTCAAGGTTCGAAGAGGACCCCTATTTCTGATGATATAAAGCAACTTTGGTGGACCATGTCATCAACCATGGCCTGACTATGAGGGAAGCTGGGCAGAGAGTCCACCCACATCACACTTCACAATGGCATCTGTAATAAGAACATTCTGACTAGAAAACAGGTATGTCTTCACCTCTCTACCTTCTACTCTGCTCAGATGGTATTTACATTACTGTACTACAGTATATCACATTACCACATCACGTGTACAGGGTATCGCATGGTGCTAATGCTCCTTTTGCAGCCAAAGTGGTAGTTTTTGTGAAACATACCATGATTACTTATATTGAGATGTTTCAGTACAGTGGATGATACAGTATATAAAGTAAAGTACTGTAAGAAAAAGAAGCAGACCGATGAAAATTTGTGGTTGTATTTCTCTAGAATGACTAGAAGACCTTCTGGGGGAGGACGCCAACGCCTGTTCACACAACAGCAGGAACTTGCCGTTGTGGACCTAGTGAGGACAGACAATGGCATCCGTCTCCACCAGCTACGACAGAAAATACTTGCAGACAGGCAAGTGTTCAACAACATAAACCATGTGAGAATCACCACCATCAGACGCATCTTGGGAAAACACAACATCACCATGAAGCAGCTCTACAGGGTCCCCATTTGAGAGGAACAGTGTCCGGGTCAAAGGACTTCCAGCTGAATATGTACGGGTAAGTATAACTGTCCTTTACATTTACAATACAGTATTGGTGAAATCCAGTGGCAGCTGAATATGTACCATCTCAGTACCACATGGATCCATTCGGAGAGCTACACAGGTACCTGTGTGATGGGGTGAGGGTTCTGTATGTGTAGCACTGTAGTACAGTACTATGTTAGTTTTTTTGTTACTGAGAATCTTGGCCATGGATGGAGCTGCACAGCCTCATGAATTCATTTTCATTGATGAAGCTGGATTCGACCTGAGCAAAACAAGATGAGGGGGTCGTAATGTAATTGGCCACAGGGCAACTGTGCACGTCCCGGGGCAGCACGGGGGTAATATCACATTATGTGCCGCCATAAGCCTTCGAGGGCTTCTGCATCACCATGCAAAACTAGGTCCATACAATATCCAACATATACTCACATTTCTAGATGCTCTCCATAATATATATAGTTGTACAGAACAGACCAGATCAGCCCAGGTTTGTGGTGGTATGGGATAATGTCAGTTTCCATAGGGCTGCTCTGGTCCAGGTCTGGTTCACCAACCACAATCAATTTGAAGTGGTATACTTGCCCCCTTACTCACCATTTTTAAACCCTATAGAGGAATTCTTTTCAGCTTGGAGATGGTGTGTATATGACCGCCAACCACATGCCCGCATGCCTCTTCTGCAGGCAATGGAACAGGCCTGCGGCGACATTCAGGTGACAGCAATCCATGGATGGTTTCGACATGCAAGGGGATATTTTCCCCGGTGCCTAGCTGGAGAAGACATTGCTTAATTGCCATTAATTGCCGTATGCACAATTGCCATGATTTTCTGTGTTTACAGTATAGTGTTTTTTCTATTATTATTATTATTATATTTTTTGCTTTATTTGAATTCATGTTACTGCAATGTACAGTGCTGCAATGTACAATATTGAGTAGGCCTATTTGCTTTTTTGGTTGTTTGAAAATGTGCCTCCTGAAAATATGCCTTCTGAATAAACATTGAAAATCAAAGACTGCAGTGTTTTATATAAAGTAGACTAGTGTGTTCCCCCTGATCTGAAAGTGTATGCATATGATGCAAGTATTTGTCATTTTGTCATCAGAGTTACATTTTGACAAAGGAATGTTAGGTTTTGATAGCAGAGTTTAGGTTTTGATAGTAGAGTTTCAATTTGACACAGATGTGAATGGTATATTTCCCAGTGTTGTGTCATGTTTACTTGTGTGTAGAGTTTTGGCACAAGGAGCGAAGTTTTGCAAAATGTGTTCAAGCAACGGGCAAAAACTGTAATACAACAGAAGTTGACCACAGTGCTGTACAAGAGATAAAATAACACAATCATCAAGACATTTAAATTCTGGACCTTGCCACTACTAAACACTACTAAAATCCTATCACATCATTAACACAGCACTCATAAATGATCAAAAGCCAGAGTGAAAAAGTAAGCTTCCAAATGTCGTTTAAACTCACGTTATTACACTGAAAGTCTTGGCTTGTTTTTCATCATCAGAAGATGTTTTCTTCAACTTAACGATGATGATAATTGGCCTGGTATCTGTTGTCCTGTGTGTAACAAACTCCAGTGAAGCTAATTAAAAGTGGTTAATAATGGCATCATTAATTATTTAACGACTGCTCTGTTGATGTTGGTTTGGCTAATGAATGCGTCTGTTTGTCTGAACATTCAAATATGTTGTTATTTAAAAAAAAAAAAGTCAGGTAAAGTCAGTTTACACATTAACAACTGCAGTGTGAGCAAATATAACCCATGTTTGATCATCTTTATACATCACACATGTCTTTATTTGACATAAGTTACTTCACTGGTATAATTAAAGAAATGGATGACCCATTGACTCTACAACTAATGGACACAATTTTGAAAAAGGGGAACGTCTTTTTCAAAACACTACACACAATTAGCACAACCACACACCCAATTAGCAGAACACCTCAGACCCTTTACAAAATGAAACACTCTTGCAAAAACTATACACTAATTTATAAAAAACATATTTTGTTACCAAATGAAACACAAACGTTTCATTTGACTTAATTCAGTTTGAACCAGATACACACTGCTGTTGCTAACCTAAAACACTTTTAGCAATTCTACTTCTCAGTGATTAGAGTACTGTAAATGAATTACACAGAGACATTTACAATAAGCTCACCAAACACTACACAAGACCAATGCTGCAGACTGAGGAAATATAATTTATTTCTCTCCATATACCCAAATCAGTCGACATGGAGAATCAACAACAAAACATGTCCCAGTTTTCATTCTGCGACAGTAGTGTGCATAACACTGTTAGCTCCACAAACAACAAACCTAAAATATTCTATCCAGTACAGGTTACAATCACAGAAAAAACAGACAAAACAAAAAAAAAAAAAAGATCTGAAAAAGTACAGAAAATACTAGACATTATCTCTTGCCTAGCTGGATAAGAGAATTTCATCATCATCACAGGCGATATCCTCGTTGGCAAGACAACGTGGGAAGAACCTTCTTGAATGTCGAATCCATCCGTGCACAGCTGCAGCGTAGATTTGGTCACAGGGGTCCTCCATGGCCTCAATGAGGGGTACCTGAGCCTGGGGCCTCAATGAGGGGTACCTGAGCCTGGGGCCTCCATGAGGGGTACCTGAGCCTGGGGCCTCAATGAGGGCTACCTGAGCCTGGGGCCTCCATGAGGGGTACCTGAGCCTGGGGCCTCAATGAGGCCCTGGGGCCTCCATGAGGGGTACCTGAGCCTGGGGCCTCCATGAAGGGTACCTGAGCCTGGGCCCTCAATGAGGGGTACATGAGCCTGGGGCCTCAATGAGGGGTACCTGAGCCTGGGGCCTCAATGAGGGGTACCTGAGCCTGGGGCCTCAATGAGGGCTACCTGAGCCTGGGGCTTCAATGAGGGGTACCTGAGCCTGGGGCCAGAGATCGTAAACCCTCGCGTGAATATGGCCCCCCTTCCTCCTTGTCGTTCTCGACCCTCAATCCTCAAATGTCACAGGGAGGGGTATCAACAGTGCTGATATGGTGCATCAAATGAGCAGCTGATTACTGTAACTGGAGACAGATTTTCTTTGACCTGTTTCCTTGTCTAAATGTCCTTATGACAGATGCTGCTGTATATCTACTAAGATTTAGCTGACTCTTAGTCCAGTCTCCCTCAGCATCAATCCGTGGTTCACAACATGGTCCACTAGTGTGCCTCTACCTCTGGCTGGGCCTCTTCCTCTTCCTCTACCTCCTTTTCCTCCTTTGTGGATTCTCCCTCTCACTCTCATTCTTCTTCTTCTTCTGACTCCTTCCATTTTGGTTGAAGGCAGGTGAACTTACCTGCTGCGTTTTATATAGTGCTTAAACCTGATTGGTGTGTCTACAATTAAGCAGTCATGTGTTTGCATACCTGGTGGCTGTGTTTAACCAATTGGTTCATGGGTGTGTTCATTTGAAAGCCTTTGCTTTGAAATTGCAAGGAAGTGACATCATGATAAATTTCTGTGTCAAATGCATACAAGTGTGTTTAGTGTTTTGCAATCACTGTGTGTAATGTTTTGAAAAAAGTGTGAAGCTGACAATGTGCTTACAGTTGTGCAAATCTAGCCTAGTGTTTTGCTCCTTGAGTGTAAGGTTTCGCTAATTGTGGGAAAGTTTTAATTTTAGTGTGTAAGCAATTGTAAAAAACTGTAACTCTATGACCACCAATATGTTCTCATATACAATCATAAAACTGTTGTTGCTGTAAACAAGTATCAATAAGTAAAGGCCTGATTATCAGTGTTTGGAATAATGCCGTTTACAGTTTTTGTCCATTGCTTGAACACTACAGACCCATGCTTAGACTAAAGTAACACAACTTGAAGCTTTTGTTACCATACCTCAAACACATGTACCCATACCTTAAACAAAAGCTCTGCTTGGCACTCTAGTTGCAATTCTGCAACACACTTACTCCTTTATGCAACACACTTGGTCCTGCATACTACACTCTATTTCATACAGAAGACACTTCGTTCAAAAATGAAATCTCAGGGTGCCATTTGGAAAACACATGTATCCAAAATACAAAACACATTGGGTAATTGCAACCACTCAAATACACACCTAAACTTGCACTTACTTGCAAAACTGAACACCAATCAGCCAGCTAATAAAAGCCCTCAGTTTAGCCATTTCAAGAACTTTGCAAGCATGGATGGAGGGAGAGCAAGAGGCAGAGGTAGAGCAAGAGGAAGAGGAGGAGGAGGATAAGGTCAAGGTCAAGGTTCAAGAGGACCCCTATTTCTGATGATATAAAGCAACTTTGGTGGACCATGTCATCAACCATGGCCTGACTATGAGGGAAGCTGGGCAGAGAGTCCACCCACATCACACTTCACAATGGCATCTGTAATAAGAACATTCTGACTAGAAAACAGGTATGTCTTCACCTCTCTACCTTCTACTCTGCTCAGATGGTATTTACATTACTGTACTACAGTATATCACATTACCACATCACGTGTACAGGGTATTGCATGGTGCTAATGCTCCTTTTGCAGCCAAAGTGGTAGTTTTTGTGAAACATACCATGATTACTTATATTGAGATGTTTCAGTACAGTGGATGATACAGTATATAAAGTAAAGTACTGTAAGAAAAAGAAGCAGACCGATGAAAATTTGTGGTTGTATTTCTCTAGAATGACTAGAAGACCTTCTGGGGGAGGACGCCAACGCCTGTTCACACAACAGCAGGAACTTGCCGTTGTGGACCTAGTGAGGACAGACAATGGCATCCGTCTCCACCAGCTACAACAGAAAATACTTGCAGACAGGCAAGTGTTCAACAACATAAACCATGTGAGAATCACCACCATCAGACGCATCTTGGGAAAACACAACATCACCATGAAGCAGCTCTACAGGGTCCCCATTTGAGAGGAACAGTGTCCGGGTCAAAGGACTTCCAGCTGAATATGTACGGGTAAGTATAACTGTCCTTTACATTTACAATACAGTATTGGTGAAATCCAGTGGCAGCTGAATATGTACCATCTCAGTACCACATGGATCCATTCGGAGAGCTACACAGGTACCTGTGTGATGGGGTGAGGGTTCTGTATGTGTAGCACTGTAGTACAGTACTATGTTAGTTTTTTTGTTACTGAGAATCTTGGCCATGGATGGAGCTGCACAGCCTCATGAATTCATTTTCATTGATGAAGCTGGATTCGACCTGAGCAAAACAAGATGAGGGGGTCGTAATGTAATTGGCCACAGGGCAATTGTGCACGCGGGCAGCGCGGGGGTAATATCACATTATGTGCCGCCATAAGCCTTCGAGGGCTTCTGCATCACCATGCAAAACTAGGTCCATACAATATCCAACATATACTCACATTTCTAGATGCTCTCCATAATATATATAGTTGTACAGAACAGACCAGATCAGCCCAGGTTTGTGGTGGTATGGGATAATGTCAGTTTCCATAGGGCTGCTCTGGTCCAGGTCTGGTTCACCAACCACAATCAATTTGAAGTGGTATACTTGCCCCCTTACTCACCATTTTTAAACCCTATAGAGGAATTCTTTTCAGCTTGGAGATGGTGTGTATATGACCGCCAACCACATGCCCGCATGCCTCTTCTGCAGGCAATGGAACAGGCCTGCGGCGACATTCAGGTGACAGCAATCCATGGATGGTTTCGACATGCAAGGGGATATTTTCCCCGGTGCCTAGCTGGAGAAGACATTGCTTGCGATGTCGATGAGGTCCTGTGGCCAGACCCCAACAGACGGCGGGATCCATGACCCCACGTATGCACAATTGCCATGATTTTCTGTGTTTACAGTATAGTGTTTTTTCTATTATTACTATTATCTTTTTTGCTTTATCTGAATTCATGTTACTGCAATGTACAGTGCTGCAATGTACAATATTGAGTAGGCCTATTTGCTTTTTTGGTTGTTTGAAAATGTGCCTCCTGAAATTATGCCTTCTGAATAAACATTGAAAATCAAAGACTGCAGTGTTTTATATAAAGTAGACTAGTGTGTTCCCCCTGATCTGAAAGTGTATGCATATGATGCAAGTATTTGTCATTTTGTCATCAGAGTTACATTTTGACAAAGGAATGTTAGGTTTTGATAGCAGAGTTTAGGTTTTGATAGTAGAGTTTCAATTTGACACAGATGTGAATGGTATATTTCCCAGTGTTGTGTCATGTTTACTTGTGTGTAGAGTTTTGGCACAAGGAGCGAAGTTTTGCAAAATGTGTTCAAGCAACGGGCAAAAACCGTAAAAGAACGGCGTTAGGTAACGGCGTTATTTTTACAGTAACGGGGTAATCTAACTAATTACTTTACCCGTTGTTACAACGCCGTTAACGTTACTGGACGTTAAATGCGGTGCGTTACTATGCATTGATTGAATAAACTGTGTAATCCGAATGCATCCCTTGCTAACAGCTACTGAGGAGGTGGGTTAATAACGAGGTAAGCGTTTATGATTGGCTAAGGCAGAGTCGTGTTTCATGGTAGCCAATCAGAGCCAGTGTTTTTACAGACATGCCAGCACACGCGCCACACACACAACAGCTAAACAGATTAGGCAGAGATGGCGAGTCAGGAGCAATCCGATGAAAAGTTGGCATTTTCAAGGTGGAGATATAAGCACTACTTCAAATTCATTGTGGTCAAAGGCAAGAACGTGCATGTGTACATTATGTTCAGGAGCGAAGACTTTGTCGACATCCGTTTAATGAAGCATCTCACAACGACACACGCATCTACAAAGCTAGTGGCCGAAACCAGCGATACCTCCACCACAGATGATAGCTCGCCATCCACTAGCAAGGACTCGGAGCAAAGTCCTCCAAGCAGCAAAAGCTAGATCTTTCTGCCTCACAACAAAAACCTAGGACACAGGCTGAAGTCAACCGTATGACAGGTGTTAGGTTAAAAAAAGTTAAAGCCAGGCTATGTTTGGAAAACAATGTTTAATGGGGCCTGCAGCTAAATTTAATCAAGTAAGTACACTAATCAGCATTTGACTGCCTCACCCAAAACCTAGCTTCTAAAGAATTAATCAGGTCATGTCTGACATTTAGCATATGAAGAAGACTCATTGTCCCCACAGGAAAGGTAACTATTGTCGTCTCTTTTTGGGGAGCCATCCCCTGTTGTGCTAGACGTGATTAGAACAAAGGAAATGCATATTACTGTAGAATCAACACTTCCATGACAAACAACTTTAGTCTGTGACTTGAAATTCAGAGTTGTGTCCTTATCCTGAGAGACGGGAATAAATGTGGGAGCAGGAAAAAGACTCGACACTACAGCCTGTGACCCCGCAAGGGGAAGCTGCTGCAGTCCGCTGGTTACAGTGTATTTGTTTGGTCATGTCGCATGGCTGCTAACTGTGACCCGACAGGGGAAGCATGTTTTGCAGTCTGCTGCTGGCAGTGTTTTATGTTTTATGTTTGATTGTGTTTTGACTGTCGTTTTCATGTTGTTTTATTAAACCTTTTGCTTAACTTTCAATTCGACCCCAGCCTCTCCTCCTTACTCCAGAAATCGAAGAACGCGTCTTTTAGAGTTTTCTTAACACAGGCAGGTGTTAAACGTATATGTGTCATATAAGTTTATATGGTGTAACTGTTTACTTTTCTTACAAAGATAATACTTGAAGTGCAGGATAAACCTCTTGCTGTCTGTCGACGTGCAATAAATATCGAAAGTTATGTACGTTAAACACCTGTCTGTTCTACTCATTTCAACTGACTTGTGAAAACTGCTAAAAAAAATCCAAATTCTTTGACATATAGCAACTTTTTTTTTTAAAGTAACGCAAATAGTTACTTTCCCTGGTAACGAGTTACTTTTATTATAGAGTAATTCAGTTACTAACTCAGTTACTTTTTTGAACAAGTAGTGAGTAACTATAACTAATTACTTTTTTAAAGTAACGTTCCAAACACTGCTGATTATGATGTCTTTACAGTAGCAATCAGAGATTTTGAATAAAGTATTTTTATATATATTATATTATTGTTGCATGGTAAAGCATAGGTGCAGAAAGACCACATGACACCAACTACCAGTGATAGAAAGTGACATACATATACATTTAATTAAGAACTGTAAATAAAATTTTTGAGGTACTTGTACTTGACTTGAGTATTACCACTTTCAGCTACTTTATACTTCTAGTTCACAACCATTCAGAGGCAAATATTGCACTTTTTACTCCACAAAATTTGATAACTTTAATCACTAGTTACTGACAGATTCAGATTATTTAGAATATTATCAACAAATACACTGTGTAAGTATTATTATTGTTGAAGATATATGACATATTTTGATTGATGAATTCACAAACTACCTATACCCAGCAGTAGGCCTACATGAAGTTATTAAAACTAACTCCATCTTTACCAGCTGCAAGCGGTGTAAACATTAATGCATCAATGGTTATAATTATAATTATTATGATAATAATTATTTAATAATATCTTGAAATGGGCCATTCTGCATAATAAGTACTTTTTGTATTTTGATGCGCATATTTTTGTAATTGTCTAAGTAAGAATTTAAATGCAGGACTTTTACTTAGCCTAAAGCCTAACAAAGTAAGCTTTTCATTTCATTTATTCACTGTGGTATTGCAACGTTTTTAAGATCTGAGTAGGCCTATCTCTTTCACCACTGTGCATTGAAGTAGTTCAGTAAATTTAAAGTGCTATATCAATTTAACATTATAGTAGTAGAATATTAATGACAATGCATTCATGTGTAAGTAAGTAGCATTTTACTCTGTAGCTGGTAGAGGTGAGGCTATTACCGGTATTACACAGTTGAGAATCTTCATATCTGAATACTTCTTCCTCCACCGCTGACAACTACAACAGACCTGGGTTCTTTGAGGGTAAAATGCCAGAGAGTTGGAAAGAGGCACTAATTGTCCCAATAAGGAAACCAGGTAAAGATTCAAGCAGGCCTGGGAATTATAGACCAATTGCATTGACATCACACATTTGTAAATTAATGGAGCGTATGATAAATGAGAGGTTAGTACATTGCATAGAAAGTAGAGGCATGATGGCAGCTTATCAAAGTAGTTTTCGGTAGGAACACTATAGATCCAGTGGTGTGCTTAGAGGATGAGATAAGGAAAGCCCAAGTAAATAAAGAGACAGTGGTTGCAGTGTTTTTTGATGTTGAGAAAGCCTATGATATGTTATGGATTGAGGGGCTTCTAATAAAGTTACATATGATCAGAGTTGGAGGGAATATGTTAAACTGGATAATGGATTTTTTGGATAGAAGGTCCATACAAGTGAAGATAGGTTCTGAGTTATCCAGCATGTTTGTTGTTAAAAATGGGACACCTCAGGGGAGTGTAGTGAGTCCGATGTTTTTCTCTATTATGATAAATGATGTTTATGTGAATATTCCAATGGACATAGGCAGATCACTGTTCGCTGATGACGGAGCTGTGTGGAAAAGAGGGAGAAATATTGACTATTTGATTAAGAAAATGCAGGATGCAGTTACACGAGTTGCAGAATGAGGATTTAAAATGTCGGTGGACAAAACTAAAACTATGTTCTTTACAAGGAAGAAACTCCATGGTTTTAATCTGACCCTATATGGAAATAACTTGGAGAGAGTTGATACTTTTGTTTTTTTGGGTGTGTATTTTGATATGAGACTGACGTGGAAAGAACATGTTAGGCATGTTGTTAGTAAATGTAAAAAGGTGATCAATGTTATTAGATGTCTTGCAGGATTGGAGTGGGGGGCTGATTTTACATCACTGAAGTATATCTATCAAGTCTTAATACGGTCGAGGTTGAACTATGGCAGTATTGTATATGGCCCAGCAGCTAAATCTGTACTCTCAGACCTGGATGTTATTCAGGCCCGTGCTCTGAGGATTTGTTTGGGGTCGATGCAAACTGTGCTCTGCAAGTTGAGACAGGTGAAATGCCGTTGTGGCTCTGTAGAAAACAGCATATGGCCAATTACTGGATACATTTAAAAGGTCATGATGAATGGCATCCTACTAAGAAAGTATTGGAAAATTGCTGGGAAAGGGGTAAAGCGCGAAAGGCAAGTTTTGGATGGATAGACGAGGAAATAGCAGAGCAGATGAAAGTCCAAGGAATTGAATTCTGTTCAACTGTTCTGTGGCCTGTGAGGCCAGCCTGGATGCTTGGGTGGATCTGGAGCTGCTGACTATCAAGCGGAGGAATAAGACAGTAGACATAGTTCAAAAATACAACTATAGAGATGCACAGTATGGTGATTATGTACAGCTTTTTACTGATGGCTCAAAAGATTTACTGACAGGAGCAACAGGGGCAGCAGTGGTGATTCCCAGTTATCAGACTGGAGTCAGTAGGAGAACTTCAGATTATTTAAGTGTGTATGCAGTTGAAATGCTTGGACTTCTATTAGCCGTGTGATAGGTGGAAGAGGTGAGGGTGTGAAACATACTCATTTGTAGTGACTCAGTGTCAGCGCTATCGAGTCTCAAAGCAGGATCAGCCAGGAATCACCAAGAACTAGTGTATGACATTTTGTTTACAAATTCAAGGCTCGTTGATCAGGGTGTGACTGTGGTGTTCATGTGGGTCCCTGCACATGCAGGAATACCAGGTAATGAACGAGTTGATAAATTGGCAAAGGAGGCGGTCATGAAGGGAAGTGTAGAACTGAATAGTAAACTACCAAAATCAGAGGGGAAAAGCATTGTGTGAGAAGAAATTTCCAAACACTGGCAACACTATTGGGATGGTGGAAGTAAAGGGAGATACTTGCATACAATACAAAATAAAGTAGGAGGGGTGAGGTACAGTGGGTTTAACCGGCAAGAACAAGTAAATATCAGCAAATTGAGAATTGGTCACAGTAGGTTGAACAGTACACTTTTTATGTTGGGAAAACATCCGACTGGACATTGCAGTTTGTGTGAGGAAATGGAGACAGTGGAGCATGTCCTGATGTCATGCAGGAAATATATTCGAGAGAGAGGGGTCATGTTTGCTGGATTACGTAAATTAAGACCAGTGGAACTCAGGTTTACAGATGTTCTTGAAAGTGGAGTTACCATGAATGGAAGGCAATATTTATTTGCATTTTTGAGAGGCACTGGACTACTTAGGAAGTTATAGTATGATGTAATGATGTGAATAAATAGGTAATGGGTAATTACCAATAGGAGGCAGTAATGCAACGACTTGGATGCCAAATGCCGTTAAAATCTAAAGAAGAAGAAGAAGAAGAAGAAAGGACAGATGAGCAGACAAACATGCTATGCAAACATGGCTATCCCGGGCTAACCACAAGCTGATGTTGCTGTTTGAACCATAGACAGTATATAAGGTTTGAACCACGAGAGGGCGACAGTGTTCACTCTTTGACTGCTTCACAGCCGGGAACCTTTGCTCAGTGACGACGGACATTTTACTGTGGCGGACCAACATGGCGGCGCTGGGGAGGGTAACAACCTGTTTCCGTCTCTTCAGGTAGGTGTTTTATTGTTAGATAACGGTATGCAGGTAAAGGGTGTAATTTAATTTATACACAAATTACTAAACTAACCGACCCTTAAGACATGGCATGCTGTTGTCGACTAAAAAGAGGCGGAAATGAAAATGTTTAGCTTCAATCATAACAGTGTTAGCAACAACAACCGGAAGTAGGATACACGTTAGACATGTTTTTCATTGCTTAAATGTATTAATTAATTAGCACGTTTTCTTATACAGAAGTGACTCGATAAAGAAGAGAACATGACCGCAGTGTTAGCCTAGCTTCAGCTGTGGTCGCTAGTCAGAGCGAGGTAGCATAGATAGAAGACCAGACCAGACCAGGTCAGGGTCCAGAAGTTATTTTTTTTTTATTAATGCAAAATATTTCTGTTACTATTTGTCAAAACAAATAGATTGGACTTGTCGAACACAACTCATTTCGTTACAGAATATGCTTTCATAAAAGATAAGAAACATAAGAAAGAAAAATAACAAAAAGGTACATAGCCAGAGTATCATACATTAAATCGGTTAAATTAATTATAAAGTTAAATCAGATAAGCATTGCATACATTTTGATGCTGATTTACCCTCTAATCCAGAAATACAATCTATATAATTTTTTAAGTCAAGTTTAAAGACATTGAAAAGAGGTTTATTTTTCATAAATTTCGATTTATGAATAAAGAATTTTCCAAGCAAAATTATTAAGTTGACTATATATTGTACAGAGGAGTTGGAGTTAGAAAAGTAAAACAAGATATCAAAATTAGATAAATGTATGTTTGAGCCAAGTTGTCCATTAATGAAACCTTGTATATCATTCCACAGAGAAGAGCTATGTGAACAGCTATAGAATAAATGGTCTATTGTTTCTGTTTCCATAAAGCAAAAGCTGCATTTTTCGTCTATGGTAGGGATAAATTTAGAGATAATCTTGTTAAAGGGGTAAAAAAGGTGAAGAATTTTAAATGATATTTCTTTTACTTGGTCTGTAATTAAAAACCTATGTGGGTTACTCCATGCTCTATTCCAGTTAATATTTTCATATAAGGGGGCCCATTTGTATCTGGAGGCAGAGATAGATTTTGCACATAGAAGTTTTTGTATTACTTTGTTGTTGACTTTTCTGTCTAGGAAAGATAGACCATTTATTGAAATATTGCTGGAGAGAGATATATTAAATTGATCCAGATCTGTCTTATCTCTAAGCAGGGTGATGATCCCATGGGGTATAGCTCTGGTTACAATATCAAATTCTTTTCTTGGAGGATGGAAATTAAATGTATGGGTGAAGTCGTCATAAGATAAAATGTGATTTGAGTTATTTAATAATTGGGATACCAGTAGAATATCATGTTTAAACCAGTTTTCTATAAAGAGTGTCTTGTTCCTATATATGATGTCCATGTTGTTCCAGATAAAACATTTGAGGGGAGAAATTTTGTTTGTATAGAAGAGACCAACAAGTTAGAGCCTGTTTATGGAAGTTTGACAATTTAACTGGCAGTCTGTTAATGGAGTATGGGCATTGAAGCAAGAATGTGATTTTACCAAGTTTTTCAAAGATAAAATTTGGCACAATGTTCCACAAACTGTTTGGATTTTTCAAAAATCTTTTAATCCAGTTGATTTTTAGTATCTCATTGAAAAGTGAGAAATCAATTACAGATAAACCCCCCTCCTCAATTTTATTAGTCAAGATGTTTTTCCTAATATTATGTGGCTTCTTTCTCCATATAAAGTTATATAATAGTTTATTTAGATTGGCACATTGTAGCTTAGGTATTTCAATTGAAGTAAATAAATATGCTGCTCGTGAGAGACCTTCTGCTTTAGAAAGAAGAACCCTGCCATACATAGATCAATCTCTTGCAAGCCAAGAGTCAAACTTTTTGTTAATAGAGTTGTGTAGTAGAGATATATTACTCTCTGTCATCAACTTGTGGTTTTGACTGATTTTTATTCCAAGATAAGTTACTAAATTATTTATATTTATGCCACGTATTTGACCCAAATGTTTATTTTTAAGAGAAAACGGCTCACATTTTGAAAGATTTAGATTCAAGCCTGAGCTTTCAGAAAATTGGTTTACAACATTTAGTGCATCTCCTATTTGGGATTCATTTTTTAGAAACAGCGTTGTGTCATCGGCCAGCTGTGAAATTTTTATTTCTCTTTCATTCAATGTAATTCCTTTGAATGAACTTTTGTGAATTAAATCACATAGAATTTGAGCTACAATCAAAAATAGAAGAAGTGAGGTGGGACAGCCTTGGCGGATACCTTTTGTTTATGTAAAATCTGGGTGAGGTTCCATTAGCCAATTTAACACAACTGTTTCCCCCCATGTACAGAGTTTTTACAGCATTAATAAAATTCTTAACAAAATTAAAAAAGTTTAAGGTGTCAAAAATAAGTTTGTGGCTTACTGTGTCAAAGGCTTTTTGAAAGTCTAAGAATAAAATGTGTTCATCATCTAGAAAGTCTTTGTATTCAATCAAATCTAAAACTAGGCAAATGTTGTTGGCTATGTGACGATTTTTCATGAAACCAGATTGGCATTCATCAATTAAAGTGTGTAATTTAGATTTGAGACGTTTTGCTAAGATACATGCTAGAATCTTATAGTCATTATTTAGCAATGTAATGGGACGCCAATTTTCAATTAAAAGAGGGTCCTTGTGTGGTTTTGGGATAAGGGTTATGACACCTTGCCTCAGAGAAGCAGGAAGCTCCCCTCTGTCAAGCTAAAAGAAATTTACCTAGAGACTCGGAGAAACATTTATACATCTCAGAGGTCAGACCATCACAGCCTGGAGATTTATTGTTCTTTAATTGAGTTATTCCCCATATAATCTCCTTAAGAGTTATGTCCTGACAGCAGATTTTATTATATTCTGCATCCACACAGTTAGGTGAGTTAAGCAAGCTAAAGATATCCTTTGGATCTTTGAGATTAATATCTCTTGAGTAAAGTTTTTCATAAAAAGCACTTATAAAGTTTGATATCTCTTTACTGTCATTGCTAATCTTTTCCCCAATGTCAAGTTTTTTTTATAGAATTGATTTCATTTCTTCTTTTTTTCCATGTTAAAGAAATATCTACTGTTTTTCTCACCCTGTTCCATCCAATTCCTACGTGACCTTATAAAGGCTCCTTTTGCTTTGTTCTCATATAAAATGTCTAGTTGGTTTTGTAAGTCTAATAAGGTATTATTATCTTCTTGGCTCAAATGCTCTTTTTCAGTAAGTTTGTTAATATTGTTGATTAGCGTGTATGTTACATTTTTCTTTTTTTGTGCCAATAACTTGCCATAACCCGAGCAGACGCCTCTAATTTTATATTTGAGAAGTTCCCACGAAGTCCCAAAATGATTCCCTTTTCTAGCAGCCTCCCATTGTTCTGAGATAAGGAGTTCTATTTTAATTTTTAGCTCTTCATGAGATAGTAGAGAATTATTTAATTTCCAGTAACCGCTAGAGAATCTCCCCCTTAGTTCCTTGCTGACCTGAATAACTAAAGAAATGGCCTTATGGTCTGTCAGAACAGCAGGAGAAACGGTGCATGACTCAATGGAGGGCTCTAAATCAGCCGAAATCAACCAAAAATCTATCCTGGATTGTAGCGTGTGGTTATTGTTGCTCCAAGTGTATGTTTTCAACAATGTATTTTTTTTCCTCCATATATCAATTAGATCCAGCCTTTTCCGTAAAGTCAATTAGTTTTTTTGAATTTGGAGTTAGTTTTGATGGGCACCTGTCTAATAGGTTATCCATAACCATGTTAAAGTCACCGCCCAAAATTACCTTAGCTACAGGATATTTAGCCATCAACTCATTTAATACAGAGTCCAACTCTTCCAATAATTTTGAATTTTGTGAGTGTGAGCAGTACCCATAGATATTGCCTAAAATAAAAAAAGCATCTTCCAAACATGTTATAATAACCATCCAGTGACCAACGGTATCCCTTACGGTATTAAGAACCTTCCCTTTAAATTTATGAGCGAGGATAGCAACCCCTCCTGAGTGGTTGGATCCGTGAGTCAACCAAATGTCCTCTCCCCATTGACTCTTCCATAACTTTTTGTCCTCTTTACATGAGTGAGTTTCTTGGATGAAAATAATATCAGCATTGTAGTCCTTACAAAAAATAAAGATGGCTTTTCTTTTAACAATGTTTGCCAGAAGTAGCCTACGGGACCAGTGTTATAGCCCTACTGGTTTCCACCCTAACTGGTTTCCGTATGTTGTGTTTACCTAACAGCTGCCGATGTGGTCCGCCTCTGTCACCAGATTCGTCACACAATCAAACATATTACTGCCGATTTTCAAATCGTTTCCCAGGTCTACTGTTGTGAAAATGTTTGTCTAAGTAATCACCACATCACAGCCACCTCCAAAAAAAAAAAAAAAGATCTAAAAACAATATAATCATTCAAGCTCGGGTCGAGCTGGTTTCGATCTTGTGGCATAAATATATATAGTTAATACCTGAGCCTGCAGCTCTACGCAGTGAGCTATCGAAGTTCTACATGAAACCGCTTCCAGTCACCTATCTATCAGCTACGTCATCACCCAGGTAACATTTTGATTTGAGCTGATCTAAAACAACTGGTTACCTGGGCTTAGTTGAGGAAATACCCATTGATAGTTTTCACGTTTCTTTCCTCGCATCTACGGCCATATGGACTACTACTACTTCATCACAGCCACCTACTAAGCTACACATTGTGACTGATAGGCCTACACATCTTTTTAACAGTAACGATAACTCGTGGTCAAATATTGTCGATATACACAATTGTTACCACAGAGTCACAGAAAAGTGGTAATACACGACTCAGTTTGAATGCATGGTCTTCATGATTTACAGTCATTGTCTCTCCTTTTGTGTAACCTATATGGTATGGGATATAGTAATATATATATATATATATATATGTGTGTGTGTGTGTGTGTGTATATATATATATATATATATATATATATATATATATATATATATATATATATATATATCCCATAATTTATATAACAACGGAATTTGCAAAACAACGGCTTGTAATACAGTGTTAACCTACTTGAGTTTGGCTGCGAATTAACCAAGCATGTTAATGTGTCTCTAATCAAATCATTCCATCCAAACTGATGTAAAGTTGTTCTGAAATCTAACTCTGACACAGCAAAGTAGCTATTGATATTTTTTAATGAGCTTATTCGTCTTTAGTGATATGAGTTTCTCTCTGGGTTTAACCCAGTGTGCCCCTTGTGGAAAAAATAAAACACCAGCATATTACAACATGAGAAACATCACATTCATAGCCTTCCATAACGAATCAGTACAATTGCAAGAAAGGCGACAAATAAAGTTGATCTGGATATGCCTTAATCGCCTCACAGTGATTGCTAACATCAAAGCAACATTTTGTTTTGGGTTGATCTGAAACAATAATAGGCCTATATAATTTCCTTACGTCTATTGTAATATTGTAGCTTCCCTTCGGCGTATCTTAGAAAAATACCCGACATATCTGTTGTGATTTCTCTATCAACACTTTTTAAATGTAGGCTATAGCTTAACGTCCACAATCACATTATGTAGCCTATATTAGTTTTTGGAATTGCGTTGTAATAATTAAGGCTATGAATGTGATGTTTCTCATGTTGTAATATGCTGGTGTTTTATTTTTTCCACAAGGGGCACACTGGGTTAAACCCAGAGAGAAACTCATATCACTAAAGACGAATAAGCTCATTAAAAAATATCAATAGCCACTTTGTTGTGTCAGAGTTAGATTTCAGAACAACTTTACATCAGTTTGGATGGAATGATTTGATTAGAGACACATTAACATGCTTGGTTAATTCGCAGCCAAATTCAAGTAGGTTAACACTGTATTACAAGCCGTTGTTTTGCAAATTCTGAGGTGTGTATATATATTACTATATCCCATACCATACACAAAAGGAGAGACAATGACTGTAAATCATGAAGACCATGCATTCAAACTGAGTCGTGTATTACCACTTTTCTGTGACTCTGTGGTAACAATTGTGTATATTGACAATATTTGACCACGAGTTATCGTTACTGTTAAAAAGATGTGTAGGCCTATCAGTCACAATGTGTAGCTTAGTAGGTGGCTGTGATGAAGTAGTAGTAGTCCATATGGCCGTAGATGCGAGGAAAGAAACGTGAAAACTATCAATGGGTATTTCCTCAACTAAGCCCAGGTAACCAGTTGTTTTAGATCAGCTCAAATCAAAATGTTACCTGGGTGATGACGTAGCTGATAGATAGGTGACTGGAAGCGGTTTCATGTAGAACTTCGATAGCTCACTGCGTAGAGCTGCAGGCTCAGGTATTAACTATATATATTTATGCCACAAGATCGAAACCAGCTCGACCCGAGCTTGAATGATTATATTGTTTTTAGATCTTTTTTTTTTTTTTTTTTTTTTTTTGGAGGTGGCTGTGATGTGGTGATTACTTAGACAAACATTTTCGCGACAGTAGACCTGGGAAACGATTTGAAAATTGGCAGTAATATGTTTGATTGTGTGACGAATCTGGTGACAGAGGCGGACCACATCGGCAGCTGTTAGGTAAACACAACATACGGAAACCAGTTCGGGTGGAAACCAGTAGGGCTATAACACCGGGCCTTAACCTATTTATCGGGGCATGGCTGTTTGAAACTGAGACTGGTTTTGTTTTGTTCAGGAGTTCAGCTCGTGTCCTGTTCAGTAGCAGAAAACCTGCAGTCCATAAAGCGGGCAAATGGACTAATATTCTGTATACAGGTATAGCGTCTTTGACTGTGGGCTGTGGGCTGTGTGCTATACCTTTCGGACAGGTGAGTCTGTGACCACACCAGAGATAAAGCCCTATGATATAACAGCAGCCATCTACACTATATTAACATACAACATCCACGTATCTTGTGTGTTTCTCTCTCAGGTTGAAAACCTCTCTCATGACTCTCTGATCAGACGAGCAGCCTCTCTGGTCACAGACAGTTCGAGCTCTTTTCTCTCTCAGACCACTTTGGCTCTCATAGATGCCATCACGGAGTACTCAAAGGTAAGTTTTGATCTTGTGTCAAACATGTTTCTTATATCCTAGGATTGAAGAAAGATTACTTGCATGTACAGTAAGTATACAAGTCAGGACATTTTTATTTATATAGCCCCAAATCCCAAATTTGCCTTAAGCTGCTTTAAAACCTGCGGCTTTACAACACACTCTATCTTCAGACCCTTGAAGCCTTTAACTAGGAAAACTATATTTACTAGAGAAGATACAATAGATAACAAGAAATAAAGAAACACACCCAGTTTCTTTATTGGCAGCCAGTGATTCTCTCAGTACTTCGAAGCTATGTGCTGAAGTTTACACGGTGTGATTTGATGATACTGATCTGCACCAGGCAGAAAAAATGGAGGATGTAAATAATGTTTTGTTATATACCGGTACTGTATGTAAATATAAATATTACGTATGGAACAGGAGTTGGATGAGTGAGCTGAGGATGAAGGTTTTAAAATGAAGCCGGGATAAAAGCGGAGCAGGTTGGGGTCAAGGTCTGTCCATGTCCAGATGCAGCATGATGTAGTGTGTAGAGAAGCCAATGGCAATATCTACAGATCTGTTTACAAACTGTAGTGAGTTTAGTTAAGTATGGCTATAAACCATACAATGTTAGTTCATCCAAAGCACACAAAAACATACCTATTTTACCACTAGGGGAGTGGTTATGTAAATGATGACTCCAGTGTGTCATCGAGCCAAAAAAACATGGACACGGAAATGGTGAAAAAGTGTTTAACAGTCTAACTCCACAATTCAGTACTACAGTTAACAGTATTTTCCCATGTTTTCAACAAGTATTTCTTAACATGTAGAATTTGTACATTCTGCTTTACCCAGACTGTAAATGTAAACAGTGTATGTCCTTCCTCTGTTTGCTAACAGGCTGTGCACACACTCATTGCCCTCCAAAAGCGATATTTGGATTCACTGGAAAAACTGACTCCAGCAGAAGAGGATACAATCTGGCAGGTGATCATTGGCCAGCGTTTAGAGGTTAGTTTGTGTTGTCCACTTTGCTGAAAAGTACTTCAAAACAAACCTGAGCATAGCATTCAGTTTTTCCCTTAATTTATTGATTGACACGCCATAAATATGACATCAGACTTGCAAACTCTACACAACAAACAGTTGTAGATCTGTTTGAGTCAGAATGTATCATTCTCTCTGTCCTAACAGGTTAGTGACAAACGAGATGAATGCATGCGTTTTGAGTTGAACTGGGTCAACGCCGTGAAGCTGTGTGAAACGGCAGCCGAGGCAGCATACATCTCAGGTGTGTAAAAGACAACGTCTGAGTGGTTATATGGCCGTGTGAACGAATGGTTGGGTTGTCATGAAGTGTTGAGGCAGGTTTTCTTAGGGCTTTTGAAATGATAAATAAAAGTGTTAAGCTGTGAATCATCTTCTCAAAGCTTTGAACGTTGTTGTCTGTGCCTGTTCCTATTCAGCTGCTGACAATGTTACACTTTGGACGGCGTATGGATCATTTACTGTCACTCAGCAGGACGTAGTGTAAAACAAAATGGTGGTGATGGACAGGAGTGTCTTCTTAATGACCACACCTAATGTCTGAACTTAAGCTGTTGTGATGTCAACCTTTGAACTTTGTGTGTGTGTGTGTGTGTGTGTGTGTGTGTGTGTGTGTGTGTGTGTGTGTGTGTGTGTGTGTGTGTGTGTGTGTGTGTGTGTGTGTGTGTGTGTGTGTGTGTGTGTGTGTGTGTGTGTGTGTGTGTGTGTGTGTGTGTGTGTGTGTGTGTGTGTGTGTGTGTGTGTGTGTGTGTGTGTGTGTGTGTGTCCAGGAGCTGAACATGCGTCCATCACAGTGAGGACAAACATTCAGGTGGCCCAGTCGCAGGTGGAGAAGGCCCAGAAAATGTCGGTGGATGCAGATGTGAAGTTGGCCGAGACTAAAGTAATGGAGGTTGAAAGGGTGTCCCAATATGTTGCCTCCTTAGAGAACAGTGATGAGGAAGAGGTTCCTGAGGCTTACTTAAGAGAAGACTGAAACAAATATCCTGAGTTATTAGAAAACATAAAAAACTTTATTTGCTTTCAAAGTAAATAACTTTTTATCATCCTTACAATGTCTTCTCTCTTTTTAGTCTTTAACATGTTTGGCTGTGACTCGTTATGTAGATTGTGCTCAAATGTGCTTACATCTACACATAATCAGCAATATAAAAAAAAAAGAATCACACAAAATGAGGACGTCTCCATAAGTCAGCACCTTTTTTATTTTTATTATCTAAGTGTATATAGTGGAATAATGACTATCAACTGCTTCTGCAGCATAGAGGATTAAGTTTTTGATCCACTGTTTATTGTGTTGTGACTCGACCAGCATCTGATTTTTGTTATATTTTGTCAAAATTCATTGTAATAAAAACAAGACGGTAAGAAAACTGTTTATTTGTTTCTTCACTTAATACGCTAGCATCAGAAAATAAAAAGTTTAATTTCATGTTTACTAGATGAATATTATGTTTACCGAAGTGACTAGTGGATAAGATTCAGTATTGTGTCGCAAGGTCTGGTTTTTGTAACATTGTGTTGATCCAAATGACTGAGAAACATTTGACCAGTGCTAGAAATGGAGGGAAAACAATGTGACCACTTCACATGGGAACGAAGAAAGAGAGTTGTTTGAAACCAGTATTTGCCAGATTTTTTTCTGACTTAATTATTGGTTTGATACATATGTTACACATGAGAGATGTCTGTGCAATTGTCCTCTGCCACTTTGTAAACACCTTAAAACTCAGAGATGCCACACAATTGGCTGACCCACTGTTTTTGTGAATTTCAACCAATCAGCTGGTGTTACTATATTTTTTACATGTTACTCCAAAGTAATTTTGTAGGACTATTCCATCCACCGAAATTTCAATTTGCAAATGAAGGAATTTCCCACTGATTCCCACTCGTGTACCTCCTGAGAACATCTATAAGGTTGCATTACTTATTTGTGTCTCTTTTTCACTCAACAACTCTTCCTTCTCTGCAAATTGGCCATGTCCTGACTCTCCTGTAGAGCTTTTAGGCCATTTCTCAACACCTCCTGTCATCACTTCATCTACAGCATCAGCTCTTTCCACACTTTATCAGAACAGAAAACAAACCGCTCTACCTCTGGTCAAAGAACTGGTTGACACAAAACAGGAGTATCATTTTATATTTGGATAGGTTTGTTTCCAGCACACAAGTTACAAAATGACTTAGGCTAAGGTGTGGGCAGGTGGTCAAACATGTAAAGGAGTTAAATGCAGACTGACGTTATTTGCATGTTTACAGGACTTCACAGTCTTTAAGTGTTCAAACTAAGTCTTAAAACACTAGTCAGGTGCCTGTATGTACAGTGAAACAAGACAAACAATTGGAAACCCCTCCTTTTATTCCAGCAGATGGCGATCTAAATACATTGCAACATATTTTCTATCTTTCATTACAGTGGGATGCACTGCGGTTGCAGGTTCATTCCTAGTCAGTTGAAATTTATTTATTGGTGTCACTATTTACTTACTTTTTTATGATTATAGATATGACCTATTTTATTTGGTTATTAATGATTGTGATAAACCCCATATTGTTAGGACCCTTCATGTGAATATACTGCATACCCTGGTCCAAATACCAACATTTGTACATGTATGTATGTATATGTATGTGTCATTGTGTCTCTAAACCAGCATGTGCACATAGAGTACAGAATGATTGTGCATGCATTTTAACCAGTTTGAACCCTCAACACAAATTTCTGTTGTTCTTGCCTCCACAGTGTATTATATACTGGAGAAAGTTAAACCAGGCTTACACTTAAAGAATATACACCTAACCTGCAAGTCTATATCTATATAATCTAGATCTACTCATTAAAGCCTTATCCTTCGGTAAAGTGAATAAGCTCTGTAATGGGTTCGCTGTCTTAATGGTCTCCACCTATGCTTTCCAAAGGTCGGTGTGTACTGCAGAGGGTCATTTCAGAGGGAGCTCATTATGTTGGAGACCTATGTGGAGCTGCAAACACAAGTGTGTAGCGTCAGCACTGAGGTGACCTCTCTCTGCTCTAGATGGTCAAGCCTTGGCAGGGGATGGGATCATGAGAATGGCTACAGGAGAGGCGGTGTGGGTGGGAGGTTTTGAGGTGTGCAAGGACTGGCTCACCAATGTGACTAGTGAGGAATGTTGTGTTTAACAATGGCTGTTTTCACAGACTGTAAAACCAAATGTCCCAGACCGTCTGTGTGGATGTGCACCTACTGGTCACAGGGGGGGAAGGGGGTGCCAGTGCAGCCTTGCCTTTCTGCCTAGAAAATGTAATAGAGCTTACTAAGAAGTATTTTTGCAGCATAAAACCTCAATGAGGTAACTGTAATTACAAAGGTCGTGGGCCTTAAATGCACATGAACTATTTAGTGCTGCTGCAGGGGGTTTGAGCATTTTTGCAGCATTTCTGCAGCATAAGTTTTACCAGTGGTGTGAAATAACCCTCACTGAAACTATTTTACCCAAATTGGTGATATCATTAACACATTCAATGTTTTTTGGAAGGAAAATGAGATGTGATTTATCATTTCATAAATGTGCATGCCTCCTCACTGCTCTGACTTTACTGTTCCAATGCAAAGTGGCCCAGGAGGAGAGATTGATTGGTGAAAAGGGCAGCACTTTCACCTAGGGATTTATAGCTCTTTGAGGATATAAATAAACCACCAGAGGGAAAAAAAGCAGGGGGTACAGTGTGGTGACATATCATGGGTAATGCTTTAATCACAGTGATGCTGAGCTGTAGCACTGGGAGACAGCGCTGGTTAAATTTTGCAGGAGATGGAGAGTTCACGTCCCCTGATGAGGACTCTAATACCAGGCTATGAAGACGTCACAGCGAAGTGAAATGGGAAGCTCGACATGTGAGAATCACAATTGAGATGAGCATTTGTGCTTATCTTCAGTGAATAAATATGATGTCCGCTTAAAACTGCTGAGTGAGCATGTTTATCAGTTCAAGCTTCAGTGCACGATAATAACACCGTGCTGCACACAATACCAGATTCCTGAATGTGTAAAAGCTGTAATTATCTCAAAGAAAAGAACAATGCAAAGAGAGGAGTGCTTCATTACCACTTTGTTTTAGGACAGAGTATTCTTTTTTTTCAGAAATGGGAATGAGTGAAATGCTTTCGTTGCATGTGACTGCTTTGTCCTTCAGTAGCTGATCTCCTGGGGTTTATATTAACTTTCACATTCATTTCCACATTTTTTCCCCACAGTTTTAGAATACTTTTATAACATTGGTTACACATTGTCTCCAAAATATGCCTGAGCAATCCCTGATTATCATCATCCGGTTGTAGGTTTATTCATTTTAACTTTTAGCTGAACTATTTCTGTAGAATTAGGCCTGGTTAGTGATACAAACATGTTTTTGTGTTTTTCCTTTGTGGCTGCTTATTTTAGGTAAAGTTGACAGTCCTAAAAAGCTTTTATTATATAAAAAATATATATTTATTTCCACAGAATGAATGTGTAATGTGCTGAATATAGTTAATAATAAAAATAAGATTAAGTTATGTAAACCTGTGTTATCCATATTTTTACTGATTGATTGAATCTGCTACAGGAGTCTGAGAGCCCTTAGAAATGTGTAAACATTTATATCTAGCTTACATTTCATAACCTGCATATGAAAAGTGAATCTATAAATAGGCTGGGCCTGGTGGTTAGAGAGGCTAATATGCAGGTCCAGTTGCAGGTCTGATCGCCACAACACCCACTGGATGGGCCAAAACCAGATAAAGGTTCAGTGTCTCCTTGATGAAGACAATGAACCTTTACCTGTTCAGTCACTGCTGTGAAGAAGATAATCATTCTTAAAAAGAAAAACGGTGATTTGGACAAGTAATGGTTTCATTGCAGTTTAGTGTGCATGTTATCACAAGTGGGCTCCCGGAACAAGGGGATTGCCCATTACATCTGGCTGGGGGACTACCGATGAAAATTAGCACTTTTGAGCTAACTCGGGAACATTTACATTGTTTTAATGTTGATTAATGTTTACTGTCCCCTTTCAAATAAAGAAATCAAATACTGATCCACCCAAAATAACCCTTTTATTTCTTTTTAGGAGAGTGAATACATATAAAGATCACTATTTTATAATGCCAGTGTAAATATTAGGCAGTTATCTGCTTATGTTCTATCCAGGGTCAGATTAACCCTATAGGACCCCACTGACAAACCCCCCTCCCCCAACCCTGTTACTCCCACTTTCTATAAACTGTGTAGGCAAACTTAGAAATTAGTAATTATTTTGTATGTAACTTGATTAAGCACATTTAAGCAACATGCATAATGTAAGTGCAGTATAAAATAACACTATAAAGACCGTTAAACTAGGTTTTAACTCAGGGCCCCTCTACAAGGACGGGCCCCAAAATGATGTAACAAAGCCAGTGTCAACTTAGTGCCCCTTAGTGCCCATCATGGCAGTTTTGTTGTGCTTAAGTGTTGCAAACCGTATTACTGAACAAATGTTCAATTAATGAAATTACCTAAAACTAATCGCATGTGGTGAACCCAGAGCCTTTGGGCCCCCCTGAGGTTTTGGGGCCTCAGGGCAGCTGCTCACATTGTCCAGCTGGTAATCCAGCCTGGGTCCTATCCAACAACTAAAGTCCTCTCTAATGTTTTTAAGAAGTCTCATTAATGATGGTCTAGTAACCAATGTCACTCTATTTAATCAATCTTTGATGTGAGAATGTTTGAGACTGCTACTACTGCCCTACTGTTACTACAACAAACAGAACTACTGTACTACTACTACTACTGTGGCCTGACTATTACTGTATGGCTAAATTATGTTTACCACTGATAGAACTACTACTAGTGGTGGAATGTAAGTACATTTGCGTGTCATGCAACTTTATACTTCTATTCCACTACAATTGTACGTTTTACTCATACCATAGTGAGTTAGTTAAAATTTGACATAGCATATGATGAAGCATGTTTTAAAGATTTTCAACTGTGTAGATAGCAAGATTAGCCTCACCAAGATCAGCTGCAGAGTAAAATGCTACTTACACACAAATGCATCATTATTAAAAGGGTTAATATTCTAATACTATAATATGAAAAGATATAGTTGTTGTGCATTGGGTTTTATTTTTAAAGTATATTTTCCTAATAATACAATCTATAAGTAATATGTTGAATGCAGGATATTTAGGCTACTTTACTATACTACAGTAGTGAAAGACGCCACAACGAATTATATCACCACTCATATGTGTCCAGCTTTAAAGCAGAACAAATCAAATCAAATGGGGATGACTGGGACCGTGTGCGTGCGTGCGTGCGTGCGTGCGTAGGCTGCGTGTGATTGTGTCTGTTGTCCTGCAGAAGTGGTACAGCCCACGCGGGTCGGTCGCTATGGAGAGCAGCTCCCCAGGAGCGCGAGCCAGCCAGACAGAGCAGCGACGAGCGAGGAGCGACGAGGACGGACCAGAGAGTGCCACAGCGCGCACACACACACACACACACAGGAATCATGGAGAAGAGGACTTTGCCATCTAACGGACTGCGACTGTTAACATCACTTCTCACCTTTTACGGACTTTCCTGTGAGTTAACGGTTTCTTTGTCATTTTGCCAGTGCTACTTTTGAGGCCGTTGAAAGAAGTTGCAGTGGAGCTGCTCTAAGTCTCTAACATTAGCTACAATCGCCAATTCAAAACCGGCTAACGTTAGTCCTCGTTGTGTTTTGGTTCAAAGCCTGCTAGCTTTATTTAAGCTAACGGTTCGTGTGTGTGGATCCTAACATTACGTCGTCGGTAAGAAAGTAAGTTAGCTACTGGCATCACTCAGAGTTGGCTATATAAACCTCGCTTGTCTTTCACATTTGAATACAACTTCGTTAACGTTACTAAAATAGTTTACGTTAACTTATACCCCACACAGCAACTGCTAATTACACACCGCTAACTCAATTAACGTTAGATTTCCATTCCTAATGACTCCACTCTGGACAGGAGATAACTTTAAGCACAGCACTGATTTGGTGATAACGTCAACTACATGCACATTTTCTAGCCAACATTACTTCCAGTGTGTCACATCACGACTTAGCTAGCTAGTTTACATTACTCAGGGAGTGTGGGGCAAGAAGTTTCTCTCCCACTCAGATATAAACTAATCGAGGAGCAGCATTGATTCGTGGTGTACAAAAATAGAAACGAAATGGGAGTATTGTGGGTGTAAGCAAAGATGAGCTCCACTGTGAAAAGTGTGCCAAGGAGTTGTTGGATACAGATGGGGGATAAACGTTATGTGATACAGGAGAGGAGAGGCAGCGCAGACCTCTCCGCTTTGGGCGTGAAGGGTGGCAGGGGAAATGAAGACATATTTCAAGGAAGGCACTGCAGTCACAGAGTCTCTGGAAGTATTGACCTGCAGTTGGGCTGCATGCCAGACACACGATGCTGTCCCGAGTAGTGCAGCTGGAGTGCTTTGCTGTATCTTGAGCTGGGACTACAATGCATGACAGGCCTGCTAAGACAAAAGAAGAGACAAACATTGATGGATGCTAAAGTAAATACTGCCCAAGAATGCACCATTTGTTTTTTCCTGAATGCAAGGGCAATAAAGGTGTCTTTATTTTATGTTGATCTGATTAGATAAACTAATCTTTGCAGGTACTGAATTTTTGAGGCTGACACTGATACCAGTAGGCTATTTGATAATAACACGGGCAAATATTAAACACATCACATAATATAACAAAAACAATTTTGATAAGCATAAATAAAAATAGTTTTTTAGTTAATTGTGATCAATACATGTACTGATCGGTACATTTTACAGTTAACAGCTAACTGATTTGTGCTTATTTTTGTGGACAAACTGTTTCCAAATAACCTCAAACATATCTTTGGCAATTCTGTACTGCAATTTCTTGTCAATATCAGCAGACACATCATATAGTAATATATCTGAGATAAGATAATATATTATATATATATATATAATATATCTATATGTATATAGATAAGGATATATTGGCCTAGCAGATGCATCGGTCAAGAGTATGTGTGTCTCTACGGAGTATGTGTGTCTCTACGGCTGCCACCAGTGTCATCTGTCATGCATAAACACACACACACACACACACACACACACTTGCAACACATACTTTTACAGAGTCCTTTTCATTCCAAACTTTTTCTGTCTTTACCCAAAAAACACTGGTTCATAAATTAACACAGGGAACTGATAAGCAACGCACTGTTGCAAACTAAGCTTCTTAGCCTCCAAACAGTGCTGTTTGGTACCATGTGTGTGCTGGTTTTCAGTTCAACTACTCACCTTGACAGCCAAACAAGCTGATTATTAATACAGAGGGCAAACTAGCCAGCGAAGGTTAGTTTTGGTGTCGTGTTTGGAAGAGAAACGTGTGCTGTTTGTTGACGCTCAATAACATATGGTTGGAGCCCATGTGGCCCTGGCCTACTGTTTAGCGCAGCATAAGTATGCAGGGGGACTTTGTGTCAAAAACCTTCCTTGACTGTGCAATTTTCTGATTCCCTATAGTGTAGACGGGGCTGTGAGGAGGGGATTCATTCAAGGCGTGGCAACAGGCGGTGAGGTCTGTAATTGAAGACCGTAGTTTTGTGGTTTCTTCTCTTGGGGCCACATGATTCATAATCTAAATAAATAATGTTGTAATGGAGCCACCTAAATTACAGACTCAAAACAGAAATAGATTTTAAAAAGCAGCGCACTGACAGAGCAGATTTGTTGCTGCTAGAGGTGAACGTGCTTCAGTGGTTATTAATTGAACGCAATATGTAGCCAAGAAAGTAGTTTTGTCATTGAAAATATAAATCAAATAGCTACAGCTTTGTCACCATAAGGGCAGATCAGGTCAAAACATGTTTTGGGGACCTTTTTGTTTGTGGGGAAGTGGTTAACTTAATGTCATTTTCACATTAACATTACATTTGTGTTATAGATATAAAGACATAGTTACCTGCCAACCTTTCTGGCTTCTCTGGAAAATTACATTTTATCACACTAAGAAATCTTGTCTGTCACAGTGAATTTTACTCGATTCACTTGATACTTTTACCATTTTTCAAATAATGATTGGTTTAAGCAAGCAAGTTTAGGCATGACTTAGTAAATTAGACCAACTCGTGGTCCACTGACTAAATATTCCTGCAGATGCCAACATTTCACTGATGACTGGTGTTTATTATCCACACTAGTTACTTTATGTTGGAATTATATACAAGGAAAAGGGGCTTTAAAGTAAGTTTAAGCATTTGGATTCTCAGGATCCGTGGGTAGCAGCTGTAGCATTCATCTGATCCTCTCATTTGATCTTAAATCTCAGCTGTGAAGCAGCAGACTGAAAACTCCCAATCACATTAAATGCATGCAGTGTTTTCTTTTTGAAGGAAGGCCATCAGCGTGCGTGCGTGCGTGCGTGCGTGCGTGCGTGCGTGCGTGCGTGCGTGCGTGCGTGCGTGCGTGCGTGCGTGTGTGTGTGTGTGTGTGTGTGGGTTTAGGGAGCAGGCTGTGGCCACCAGCTTCTGTTGACTCCACCCTTTGCTTCCTCTTTCCCCGACAGATGTGACTGACTGTCAGAGGCTTTGTATGGCAAGCTGTTCCCTGGTGGTCCATCAGTAAATTCAGAGCTGTAGCCCCCAGTTTTAGCTTATCCCTGGACATGTCTGAAACCAGGATAAATAAAGACACTGCAGTCAATTGTTGATTACTTTCAGCACGTTGCCTTCACAAGTTTATTTATCACTGCCTGCACTAACCTATTCTAACCTGAATTACCCTAACTAAAGATTCTGTATGATACTCTATAAAAGGGGATCTGAAGATTGCACCAATTGCCATTCATTCCAATTAACTTGGATTTTATTACTTACTCAATACATTATACAAAATATTTCTTCTTTCTTGTTTGCTACCATGTTTAGCGGCCCACTGCACATGTGCAATATTGAAGTGAAGGTTTTACAAATATTAAGCCTTCATGGTTTAAAAATTTAGCCTGACAAGCCAGCCCCACATCCAGATGTTGGGTCTGGAAACTCACCATTGGCAGGGCTCAATTCGAGGGGCGGGATAAACGATTGTCTTTCAAATTCCCTCTGCACACAATAGGATAGTGCTAAAACCAACTAGGGCTGCTCCCTCTTAGTGGATTAGTCGACTAATCGGTCGTTTTGGTCTTAGTCAACTTAGATTTCTTTAGTCGATTAGTCATGTTTGATGCTTTTTTCATGCTAAATGACTTATTTCCAAGAAATGTACGAGCACATCTCTGGTAAACACAAGAATTAAAGTGGTGCTTTTGCATGACTCTTCGCGGAGAAACTCAGATTTACAGATCTGTCGATTAAATCAACTAATCGATTAGTCGATACAATTTAATGAGTGTTAGTCGACTAAGAATTTCTTCAATCGAGCACAGCCCTACAACCAACCAGAGCAACTCTAGTTGATAGATTAAACTTTTGCCGTATCTGGTCGGCCAAACTCCGAACACATTTTCCTTTTTTAAGAATGATTTCAGTGCTTAACTCCAAGTCTTCCAGAGTCGCGGCCAAAGCCGATTCCAAAGACCACTGTTGGCCAGCAGCAGCAGCCATCTTCTTTGTTTTCAAGTAGCAGAATGCGGAACAGTCGCAACTCTGCCATCCTTATGTTAAGCCAGCCCACCGACTCTATGCACGATGTGATTGGTCTGACCAGAATTTAATTTTTGAGAGAGTTGCTAGACGACCCTGGCTGCAAATTACATTTGCTGCCGCGATGATGCGTCTAGATTTCTAGGCTATTAAAAATCCACAATACAAATACCGGTAGTTATAATTGACCATATTTGCAGTTTGAGGTGTCAACAGTTTTACATGGTTAAGGAATTTTTCTTAACCCAGGCATTTTAAATCTGCCTCAAGGAATAAGGCAGGCAATATTATGTTTTTTTCTTATTGTCATTAAAGCCCATGAAAAAAACAAAACCAACAATGAATGGAAGGCCAAACCATGATATGGCTTATTCTTCCATTGTTGTCCAAAAAAATAGTAAAAACACATCAATGTACCACACCACTGCACTGGGTGATATGAACCTACATTACCATGAACATGGCCTCTGGAGGTTATTTTGAGTCAATCCCACATACACAATGCTGCATAAATACTAGCTAGCTTACAAAATATGATGTTATAGTCACCAACTAACGCACTGCACATTTAGGCTTGTTTGAGGAATGTTTGCTTTTTCTTTTCTTTTTTTTGTGACTCGGCTTTTTAAGATTTGCATCTTCTGTAGGAATGAATGGGCTTGGGGATGGGTGCCAGAGACAAGGTCTAGAAGTTGCAAAGCATTGAGGGGCCGAATAACACTTTGTTGAATTTGGTCTTTCTGTGGGATTTAATGATAATGACACAAATATATAATCACACTAGCCTCAACCTTTAACCCAACCGTCTGGTTTCACGAGCTAAGCACACTGCTTATGCTGGCATTCATTATTTTGTGTCTACTTACTCCCCAGGCCAACATTGGGAGTTACCAGTCATTAGGACCACAGTGCATGGGAAATTAGCCATTCAAAATTGGGAGGAAAATGGGCAACATGCAAAAAATACATTGCAAATGCTAATATTAGGGATGCTATTTTCACTGTGTGTTAGCTAGTATGTGTTGTCTACTGAATAAATCTTGGATAGACAGGAATTGACTGTTCCAATCACTGAGTCATAGGAAACTACGTGGTAAAAATGGCTTCCAGATATTTCCGTGGTTAATTACCTACTGTGAATGAACACAGGGAAACCTTTTTAAACCCTTTTTTTGCCTGCTGTTTTCAGGAGTCTGGGTTTTTTCCCGAGGTTAGGGTCACTTGGATACACTGTGGATTCACGGTCCATATTAAAGAGGTATACATGCAGGATGTCCACAGTCAGCAGTTGAATCTCCCAGGAGGGGGGCACTGGGGTTATGGGAAACAGGTTGGGCTGCTTTTCACCACTCACTCTTATTTGTTTCACTCATTCAGCTGTCAGGTGGTTATGATGTTTGGGATGAGCACACAGTCAGTTGTATACTGACACACCCCCTACCACCCAAGTGGGAGATTATTAACACCCACCAGTCAAATACTGGGAGGTGCTGCTGACTATAGCAAGTAAGCTATCAGTACAGTAGTGTTGTCCTATTTGCTCGTACACAAAGAATGGTGACAACCGGGACATGCATTATACTGTAGCTAATGGAAGAAATCTCTTGTTTTTCCGCTAATGTTTTTGGCACGCTTGCAGCTTGGATACCTCAGTATTACACTCACCTATTGTACATTCTATTTCTTAGGTCTCTAGCACCTTGTTTATCTAGTGTCCAACCTGTGATATTATGCAGAGGCGCGGGAAGTCATTTTCAGCAGGGGGTGCTGGCGGGGGGGGTGCGCAGAACGACTCTACCTCTGTGTACATTATCTGGTCACACGGTCACAACAGATTATATTAACCTACTCAATTTACAGACAGCATAATAGCTTACCTTTAGAAGTTCTAATTTCTTGTCTTTTTCTTTGCAAAGTCGCCGATCAAATCCTCAAAGTCCAGCTCCCTCAGCAGCTCGCTAAACCCTACTACACATGCGCTGCTGTGTGTTGGGAGCACTTTACAGGCAACGCAACAAATGTCTCCGGTGGACAGTGAATATAGAATCCACTCCCGCGGTACCGTTTCACCGTTGTGAAGGTGTCGGGTCAGTGCCTCGTTAGTGAGAGAGCGGGTCTTTCTGCCGCCAGCCTCGTCCCCCCTCCGAGATGCTGGACATTTAGCCACCGATTCTGAAAGGCTAATATCCCTCTGGGTATAACTTCCTCCCGGACGGTCTCTGTAATCGGTCCCCGTAGTGCAGGGTCTTCAGAGATGATGGTACCTGAGGGGCCATTACCTTGTTCTGTAATGCTGATGACCGCCGTCCTCATCTCTGTCTTTTTCCACAACAACTTCGCTAAAGTTAACGTTAGCCACCGTTAGCTGTGGCTGAGTGTAGCTGGTAGAAGGCAGCGATTCTTCCAAGCTAACGTTGGCTAGCTCCTCGACATCCTCCTCTTCGTCATTCCCAGCTCTTTTTAAAAAATTTATTCGCGGGACATTTTTAATAGCAGCCGCTTCTTTCTCTCTCTTTTCCACACTTTCACTCGCTGATACAACCCAATCTGACCGGGGATCAGTTACAAATTAATTCCACTCTTTCAATCTCAACTCGTTCTTAGAAAGCTGATATTGGATCAGTGCGATGTAAACAACCTGCTCTATGCCCACCCACCTTTATCTTTAGCCAATCTACACAGTGCATGCGGCCTTCTCCCAATCATTACATTAAACAACTTTTATTTTATTCTGATTGGGTAATTATCACCATAATGATTAATGCCCATTGGGTAATACGGGCTTGATCGCAGTTTGCCAACAAGGGGTGCTGCCACCAACAGAGGGTGCTGCAGCACCCCCAGCACCCCTACTTCCCGCGCCTATGATATTATGTGTTAAGAATGAAAATAGAGATTTGATCCAAGATATCTGGACAATTTCAGCAAAGTCAAGTCAACCGTTATAATTCTCCCCCTACAAATTTAATCAAGTCTTCACCATCTGTCTTATCAACAAACCTCTAATCTATGACATACAACTGAATTTGAGTGTGTGAAAGTGGCAACACAGAAAATATTGGACTTACTATCCCAGAATCACAGGTCTAAAACCACAACTGAGCAGGACATGTTAACTGCATGCATTATTTACAATAATGATGAGTGACAGTCCAAAACAGTTTCTTGTAGTACTGAGGTTACAGTTTGAACTTTCCTGCTTTTCAGCCGGGAACATCGCATGATTTGAAGCAGACAAAATTAATCGGAAATGACACTGATGAATTTCACATAGAGTTTTTTACTATTTTATCAGAACTTTAGTCTAACTTTTCTAGGTTTCAGCATCCACCCTCTCCCCTCATTGTGTGTGAGATAACATTAGAAACAGAAACCGAGGGAAAGAAAGCCATGTCCCCTGACTCCGAGTTCCCTGATTTGGCTTGCTGTGCAGCCCTGGTCCTTGATGCAGATATATTGCGGTAATGGCTTGAACAGGATTTTGCACAACTGTATCCCTGCTGGTATTCAGCCAAATTATTCTGTATTCCCCTGCCATCCCTGCTACACCCCTGTAGTTTGCATTATTCTGCTTTAGTTGCTGATGCTCTCTTCATTTTCAAATAGACTGTAAAGCCGAATACATTTCCCCTTTTGCTGTAACAAATAATACCACATGTTAATACTACATGTTTAGTATTGATGAAGGAACATGTACTGTCTTTTTCAACAGCTAAACTGCTCTGTCACGCAAGGGTAGAGTCAAAGATTACTGTTGCAATGTGGTTGCTATTTTTTGCCTGTACTTGGATTGTGAAAAGGATCATAACAAAACAAGTGGCCAGTTCTAATTAGGGCTTAACAACAATGTTAGAATATCAGATATTGCATGGATTGAATTGCATTTTAAAGAGAAAGGCGTCACAATTTAAAGGTTTACAACCCAGAGCTGTTAGACCAACAATAAATGGGGTACTACTGCCTTTATGTACTCAAAATATTTGTCTTTTACATCCAAGTGAGGTTCATATTATGGGAACACTATGTCAAATCAGACATGTAATCTGAGTCCCAGAAAAAATACACTTGGGTGTTGTCTTACTGCTTTTTGTTGATTCTCTATGGACTTAACAGTGTGGGAGGGAGGTGTGTAGTACATTGCAAAGAGGGGTGTTGACGATATTCCCCTTTGATTGAAGTTTAGACTAAGTTGTACAGGATTTAGGGCAATAAAACGTCATCCTAGACAGCAGTTGGCTAAACATTTTGCATTGGCATGTTGTCAAATACATGTATTTGTGTTTTTATGGGCGATCACTATAGATGTGAACAGTCAACTGGGATTTTGATTTTAATCCCAAACTGATCTAGGCACCTAATCCCCTTGTTCTCACTGTTCAAAGTGGGTGGTAATTGTAAATCATGAGAAGCGTTTTAATTTGTTGCTGAAACAGGGTGAGAGTATGTGCCGGGAAAATCGGGGGGAATGAACTGCCTCTTACCAGGATAATGCTGCTGAAATGCCACACTGACCAAACTACTGGTTTTTTTATTGGCCATTGGTACACACAGGACAGAGACAGAGTTTTGTCAGACTGCTTTACTTCCTCCCTTGTTGTGAAGTGGGGGTTGCTGACGTGCACTGTGATGATTGCATTGAAGAAATTCCAAAGCAGCTTCCTCTATCTATCTATCTATCTATCTATCTATCTATCTATCTATCATTTATTAAAAAGTTTGGGACACCAAAAAACATTAATACACAAAACCCTTTAGATCTAGCACTCAAAACAAAGCCTGACCATTTTTCTTGTATCAATAAAAAATGGTCATAGCACATTTTTAACTTAAGGTTGTTAGCTTTTAGCCTGTCATGCATCAATAGCAGTGTATTGTTCACTACCGGTATTCTTAGCTCTATCTCTGTACATATTGCAAATCTCTGCACATTTTTACAGTACATAATACTAGTCCAGTGTGTGCAGCCTACATGTGTCAGTCATCGACATCATGTAGATCCCTTGAAAAAAAGGATTGCAGAAATAGACGTCACAGTGGACAATGATGGGAATAATTTTAAAGAAAACAGTCTAATTCCCTCTGGGGTCTCTGTGGCATGTGGGAAACTATGTTTCCATTATGTTAGATCAACGTAATGAAAGTACAGTAGCCCATTTAGACCCAGTGAAGGGCAGTGGAGTCTGTGATTACTACAGAACCCATTCTTTCTTCTCAGCAAAGCTCCACCCAACAAGGGCCTGATCTATTTCTGTCCTAATGAATGAAAATTGCGACTAGTTTTCTAAGTTTTTTCTTTTTCTTTCTCAAAGGACAGTGACATGTGAATGTGGTGAAAACATCATGTCTAAAACCAATGCATGATTTTTGAATGAAAGGCTCTCACGTCTAAGCTGTCCTTATGCGTGTCTGTCAGTATGGTTCATTGCTGGGTGTACACTTGAGCATTGTTAAGGAGACTGCTATGAGGAAAAGGATAATTCTCTTCTTTTTACACTTCGAGAGCACAGCTGTCTGCGACATGATGGTGGTGTCCTTGCAGTGGGGATTGCAGTCTACAAATGTAACTGTAGTGAGTCAACGTTGAGGAAATGCCAGTTTTGATTATAAGGTCAACATACAATTTATCTTTTACTATCACAGAGGTTGTGTAGATTGGACCTGGAATTATCCTTGGTAGCCTGTCTATGCAGTCTTTGTTTGGCTTGATGGTAGATTTCAGTGGATGCTGTGAATAATTTACTAAAATCACAACCGATACTGGGCCAACCATATAATGATACTTGTTCTGAAAGTATAAAGGCTTCAGTTGTCTTTGCATGATGTCTGGCTAATTGTTTTATGTAGCAAATGTCATTTATGGCGGTCAGCTTCTGAAGCAAGATAATGTTTTTTTGAGAACACTCAGCTATCTAAAAGAGGACAGGAGCAGTAAGGATGTACTTGATGAGCAAGCAGACCCTGACATAAACAACATTTCTACCCCGGTGCAACTTTCAACACTACTGTGGTGTGATGGTACAGTGCAGGGTAGTCTCTATTAGCATTAACGTGTCAGGGACAGGGATGTTATACACTTAAGCTCTAATTGAGAGAATCCCATTGTAGCTTATACCCTTATTAAGAAAACTAAGAAAATTAAGTTTCCTTTTCACAAAGCAGCTTGGTAAAGGCCTTCCCTTGCTTTCTGTGACTTTTCCAATTGTCTTTTCTTCTCCAAAATTGTACATTTTGTCATTTTCTACTTGCATGGAAAAAAATAGCATTGCTGCCCATTTCTGGGTCCATAGCACTGTGTTCACATACTGAAATGCATCAAACCCCCACATCAAACTAACAAATCCCACACAATAAGGCTGGACGCCGTAGGAGTGTTTGTGTTGCCTTGGTACACAGTGGCAGGCATTGTCCTTCACAAGTTCTACAGCATAGCTGTAGTTGACTCTGATGAGAGGTTGTAACCTATCCTAGCACTTTGTATGTCAACGCTATTGATCTTTTTTCTTTTAAGCATGGATCTTTAATCAAATGCGACCTGGATGAGAAGGACACAGAAGTCCACATTGCTATGGGGGAGCAATGAGAAAAGGGTTTTGAAGAGGACAGTGACATGTGAAAGAGTCCTGCCCACCCCTTTTTAAAGGCCTGTCAGCCTGTGTTTGTTTCCACCATGAATTAACCTACTGAAAAAGCCTCACGCCCTCACAGGATACAATACTAGGAAGGAAGGGGGTAGATTAGAGCTGGTCTAACTAATGTTTTCTTCACACTGCACAAATATTTCTTACGATAAAGACATGCTATAAAACAATACGCCACTTGGCCTATCCTGTCTCTAACTGATTGAGACAAAGTTATAGGCCTCAAAGCAAAGGTCTGAGGGCCTGTGTTAGGAAAATAGGCATTGTCTGTTTGTTCTTCCTGGTCACCCCTAGAGTAACAATACCAAACAAATGACTTCTTTGAGTTGCCAGTGTTTAAAGGCACAGACAACTTTCAGAAAAAAATGCAGGCCCAGTGGATGATGTATTGATGAAGTGCTATCGCAAATTCCCAACTGTTATAATTTTTTCTTCATTTTCCACACATGGCCTACCTACGGCTGTTGCTACAAGGTTTCTCCTTGTCCACTTAGAGATTGGGTCTGGAACAGGTGCTGTTGTGGGCATTAGCCCACTGAGACATTATTGAATAATTGTTTTATGACTGTATCTAATAGTCATATATCAATCCGTATTCATAGATTGTTTTGTGTGAGGTTGGCAGAGTTTGCCAATGCAGTTTTCAAATAAATGTCAATGAACATTTTTTAAACGTGGCCTTGAGAATCAGATGGAAGTTTAATAGTCAGCTAATGTTGCCATTGGCTTCTACTAGACTAAGGGACTTTAATGCTTTGAATGAGTATGAATTACTGCACTCATTAAACAGTAATGAAACACTGCCCTTCAGCCAGTGTTCACCTCCCACACACTTTTGGAAAAGAAAATTACTGAAGCAGGAAAGCGGGTGAGAACTATGGTAGGTCTGGTGCACCCCAGGTTGCTTGCTGACACCTTGGAGAGGAGAATGACAGGTGTAGCCATCCACCTTCCATCAGTATTTTCTTTTTGTAACAAGGGGTACATTTTGTCCACTTTACCTAAAAACAGCAATTTGAGGTTATATCTTCATTGCTGACATTTATGTCAAAATGAAACCGTATTAAATTACTCTTTACAGGATAACTTGGGGGATTACACAATAACACAGTTTCAATACCAAGCATTAAACTGATGTGCTGCTCAGAGAGTTTATAGCTATTGCTAATTTAAACTCTTGTCCCTAGTTTGGCTTTTACATTGTACATTTTCTACTTGCATGGAAAAAATAACATTGCTGGGTCCATAACACTGTGTTCAAACCCTTGCAACAAACAATAACAAATCCCACACAACAAGGCAGGATGCTTTTTCCCACTGAAACAAGCAAAGGCGGTGTAATTCCACCTCAGTATGCCAAGATTCCGGAAGCAAAAGAGGCGGGCATCGTCGATCAACAACCCGACCCGTCCCACAAACCACCAACTGTTTGCATGATAGTAGCACAATTGTCAGTAGAGAGAAGGACAGAGAGAAAGAGAGAGGGAAGCAACTCTACTGTGTGTAGTTCCGCCCTGCCGGTGTCCCTTTACACATACTTCAGTATGGCTCTGTGACTACCTTCACTACTGGCTTAAAGGCGCAACAACTCTGTTCCCCCCATTCCGTCTACGTAACTTTCACACAGACGGCGAGGCGGGTTAAAGGCACAACAGTCCCGCCTTGAACAGGCTGTGTAAAGGGGGCTCATGAGTTCGAAGCATGCCAAGCCCGACCCAGGCTCACGTTGTGCATGCATTACTCCGTCATCAATAACCCCATGACCTGAATACTGCTCCTGAAGTCAGATGACAGGGATCTCATGCAGACACTATAAACTCGGCACAAATCAACCATCCTGTCTTTGTAGTGCATACTATAAATGTGTGACTTGGTGGTCTAAACCACTCTGTCAAACTGTCATGTACTAATATCAGCTTGTAAAATGGATTGACCCAGCCTACTGTAGTTACATTTCTTATGTCCTCCCATGGCTCACACTGTAGTATATGTCTTTACTTCTGCCTGTTTCACTTATGTATTTTCTCCCAATAACTGCCCCATTTCTTTCTTTGTTTCCTTATTCATTCTCGCCTCACTGTATTTATTTCTGAATGCTGAGATCTCGGTTTCCTCTCGCTTTAGTCCTAAACCACACTCCCTACTGCACAGATCTCATGTCTGCATTCTTCTCCTGTGAGGTCTTCAAATCAGTCCCATGAGTGTTGTTTGACATGATAATCTATGCATGGAGTTTGTCTACATGAACATGACACATTGTCTATTTTGTTGCTGCATGTGAATGTTTTCTGGCCTTGTATCCCTCCTGTCTCTCTAGCCAGGAGACAGCCTCCTCCTTTGGGGAGGTCAGGGCTGAAGCTAGGTCAGGTCTGGGTAGGTGGAGTTCTTGGCTAATCAAGTGGCCAACGTGGAATGTTTGAGCCGGTTGCCAGGCAAAGAGGAAGGTTTTGATTTACCATTGCGTCTTTCGAGCAGCTTGTCGCAATTACTGATGTCAGCAGGGAAAGAAACAAATATGAAACATTTCTTCAAAGGGCAAGCATATCCTTCTCATGAGTTCATTCTTTCCTCGGATTTCTCAAGGAAAAAGGGGGCAAAAGTGCAGCCTTTTTCTCTTTTTAAGGCCAGAGTTCATCCTGTTCTCTGGTGCAGGGTGTCACACTTTCAGTACACTAAATGGGTTGCAAAGTATCAAAACAGTGACACAGCATAAAGATAGATGTTTGTCCTATTAAAATTCTTAACCTCATTTGTTTACTGGATAGGAAGATGGATAACCATTAATGAAGTTAGTGACAGTCCTGAGCTTTGCCTCCACTCTCCAGCAGTACGCCTATATCCCTGATAAAACAGCATGACTGCTTTGTTTAACGCACTGCTTACATTTCATTTGCCTGCAGTACTTTAGATAATATTTCACGGAGCTCTAGTTTGCGAGCTCTGGTTGTGTTCCTCATGGTCTCAGCAAGCAGTGCCAAGTTTCCCCACTCTCCTCCTGGCTGTAGGTATCCCATGCAGAGGCCATCTGTCTCTCCTCCCATAATGGTAAGGGTGGAGTCCTCTTTAAGCACCCCCCCCTCCCCCCTTCTCTCCCTCCTTTCCTACTTACTCCCAAATGCTTACTGTAAAACAAACAGAACATAGCATGGATGGAGTCTAGTTTCTCTGTATGCTTTGACAGGCCTGGAAGCTGACACACTGAGATAGACAAACTATGTGCGGTAGCAGTTGGAGTGTCGTGTCAGGTAGCTGCAGTATGTAGAGCATGTTAGGGTGAAGCCTGGTCTAAGACACGTGTCTGCATGCATCACCACAATGTCACGCATGCCAAGCATGTTAGTTTACCATTCAGACAACTAGTGGTGCAGGAGGATTTATTTTTAGTCAGCATGACATCTATATTCTTATACCAGTTAAAGATATTTATATTTGCAAATGTATCTCACTGTGAAGCTTTTATCATGGCAGTATACTTTTAATATATTTTTCCAAGCAAAACAACCTGAGTAGCACTAGTAGGGTGACAACAAACAGCTGTCGTGTCAGCTCAGATGACCATGGTGTGCAGAATGCAAAACCCACATGGCTCTGACCCTGATTCTCCCCCCACACCAGTGCAGAGGACTCCGGCAGATGCAATGCAAACACAGGGTAACACAAGCACTGGTAAGCACATTATAGTAGTGTGGGCTTTTTTTAGACCAGGGGTCTCATTTATAAACGTGGCGTACGCACAAAACGGGGCTGAAAATGTGCGTACTCCACTTCCCACGCAAAGGTTGTGATTTATAAAAAACAAACTTGACGGGAGAATGTGCGGTCCTCCACGCAAACTCTGAACTATGCGTACTCAGATTTTGGAGACAAAATAGGAATTGGCGACGCAGATGGTGAGGTGGTGAACTGAAGTCAGACTGCAGAGAGTAAATGGGAATAAGATTACTCGTAATATTTTCTAGTATTGATGCCTCACGCACATTCTTTCACTCTATATCATCCACGTTACCATGAAGATTAAATCCAGCAGTGTGATTTGCGCTTGTACTGAGTGATAACTGTTCCATAAACACCTCCAACTCAAATCTTAAATAAAAATGTGTTCTTAATATTTAATCAGCGCTGTCTCGCCGTCACATTGTCCACTACGGAGCGCAGGAGGAGGAGACGGCCCGACTGCATGGAATACAGGATAGCATCAAATACCCTAGCATTAGATAACTGCAGAACACAGTGTAAATAACTAAATATCTATCTTTAAAACTGTGCATATATCATCAAATGTCAAAGTCTGGAAATACAGCCGTTAAGCTATTGCGCAATCGTTACCCTTAATGTCCTCGTTATTAGTCTGAACTTTAATACTGTTTGTGACAAAACCTGCATGAAGAAAAGTGTGTTTGCCTATAACACTTTATTTCGTCTTCAAATTGTATCTCAGAGTGGGGATATCATTAGTTGATGCTGTGATTTTGGCAAGGTGTTAACAATCACAAATTGTTGTAAACCTATAAATACTGCGGTCACCCCTTGTGTAATGCTGCATGATGGCACTGCTGGCCCTACAGGAGGACTAACCCCCAATGGAAGAATCGGGAGAAAAAGAGACTTCAGGGACCATGACGATGACTGGCTAATATGCCGATTTAGATTTTCTAAAGCTGAGCTCGTGGATCTATGTACTGAATTGGGACCAGTAGAGAGGGCAAGGCGCCGGAACCATGCCATATCCCGGTCCCAATACAGGTCCTAACCACTCTGGGGGCCACAGGCTGTTTCCAGAGGGAAATGGCAGACAGCTAAGTGTTTTTTTTAAATAAATATTATATATAATCTTCAACTTTATCACTAAGGCTTGTTTGGATATAATATATAGTTCTATTAAATCTTATTATATACGTCTGGTATATCGAAGCTGTCCCCGAGTGCCGTAATGCCTGCTGTTTTGGACGATTTTATTAATAAAGGTAGTCTATAGATCAGGGTTCCATACACTGTGCAAGAACAGGCCGAAATTATAATTCATCCATCCATCCATCCATCTTCATCCGCTTATCCGGTGTCAGGTCGCGGGGGGAGCAGCTCCAGCAGGGGACCCCAAACTTCCCTTTCCCAAGCAACATTAACCAGCTCCGACTGGGGGATCCCGAGGCGTTCCCAGGCCAGGTTGGAGATATAATCCCTCCACCTAGTCCTGGGTCTTCCCCGAGGCCTCCTCCCAGCTGGACGTGCCTGGAACACTTCCCTAGGGAGGCGCCCAGGGGGCATCCTTACCAGATGTCCGAACCACCTCAACTGGCTCCTTTCGACGCAAAGGAGCAGCGGCTCTACTCCGAGCTCCTCACGGATGACTGAGCTTCTCACCCTATCTCTAAGGGAGACGCCAGCCACCCTCCTGAGGAAACCCATTTCGGCCGCTTGTACCCTGGATCTCGTTCTTTCGGTCATGACCCAGCCTTCATGACCATAGGTGAGGGTAGGAACGAAAACTGACCGGTAGATCGAGAGCTTTGCCTTCTGGCTCAGCTCTCTTTTCGTCACAACGGTGCGATAAATTGAATGTAATACCGCACCCGCTGCGCCGATTCTCCGACCAATCTCCCGCTCCATTGTCCCCTCACTCGCGAACAAAACCCCAAGGTACTTGAACTCCTTCACTTGGGATAAGGACTCATTCCCTACCTGGAGTAGGCACTCCATCGGTTTCCTGCTGAGAACCATGGCCTCAGATTTAGAGGTGCTGATCCTCATCCCAACCGCTTCACTCTCTGCTGCGAACTGATCCAGTGAGTGCTGAAGGTCGCAGGCCGATGATGCCATAAGGACCACATCATCTGCAAAGAGCAGCGATGAGATCCCCAGCCCACCGAACCGCAACCCCTCCCCACCCCGACTACGCCTCGATATCCTGTCCATAAATGCTACAAACAGAATTGGTGACAAAGCGCAGCCCTGGCGGAGGCCAACCCTCACCTGAAACGAGTCTGACTTACTGCCGAGAACCCGGACACAGCTCTCACTTTGGTCGTACAGAGATTGGATGGCCCTGAGAAGAGACCCCCTCACCCCATACTCCCGCAGCACCTCCCACAGTATCTCCCGGGGGACCCGGTCATACGCCTTTTCCAGATTCACAAAACACATGTAGACCGGTTGGGCATACTCCCAGGCTCCCTCCAGGATCCTTGCGAGAGTGAAGATCTGGTCCGTTGTTCCACGACCAGGACGGAATCCGCATTGTTCCTCTTCAATCTGAGGTTCGACTATCGGCCGAACCCTCCTTTCCAGCCCCTTGGAGTAGACTTTACCAGGGAGGCTGAGAAGTGTGATACCCCTGTAATTGGCACACACCCTCTGGTCCCCCTTTTTAAAAAGGGGAACCACCACCCCGGTCTGCCACTCCTTTGGCACTGTCCCAGACTTCCACGCAATGTTGAAGAGGCGTGTCAACCAGGACAGCCCCTCCACACCCAGAGCCTTGAGCATTTCTGGACGGATCTCATCAATCCCAGGGGCTTTGCCACTGTGGAGTTGTTTGACCACATCAGTGATTTCCACCTGGGAAATTGACAATGATCCCCCATCATCCTCCAGCTCTGCCTCTAACATAGAGGGCGTATTAGTCGGATTCAGGAGTTCCTCAAAGTGCTCCTTCCACCGCTCTATTACCTCCTCAGTTGAGGTCAACAGTGTCCCATCCTTACTGTACACAGCTTGGATGGTTCCCCGCTTCCCCCTCCTGAGGTGGCGAACCGTTTTCCAGAAGCACCTTGGTGCCGACCGAAAGTCCTTCTCCATGTCTTCTCCAAACTTCTCCCACACCCGCTGCTTTGCCTCTTTCACGGCAGAGGCTGCAGCCCTTCGGGCCCTTCAGTACCCTGCAACCGCCTCCGGAGTCCTCTGGGATAACATATCCCGGAAAGACTCCTTCAGTCGGACGGCTTCCCTGACCACCGGTGTCCACCACGGTGTTCGTGGGTTACCGCCCCTTGAGGCACCTAAGACCACAGCTCCTCGCCGCAGCTTCAGCAATGGAAACTTTGAACATTGTCCACTCGGGTTCAATGCCCCCAGCCTCCACAGGGATGCACGAAAAGCTCCGCCGGAGGTGTGAGTCAGACAGGGGCTTCCTCCAGACGTTCCCAATTTACCCGCACTACCGGGCTTACCAGGTCTGTCCAGAGTCTTCCCCCACCCCCTGACCCAACTCACCACCAGATGGTGATCAGTTGACAGCTCCGCCCCTCTCTTCACCCGAGTGTCCAAAACATACGGCCTCAGATCAGATGAAACGATTATAAAATCGATCATTGACCTTCGGCCTAGGGTGCTCTGGTACCAAGTACCCTTATGAGCATCCCTATGTTTGAACATGGTGTTTGTTATAGACAATCCATGACTAGCACAGAAGTCCAACAACAAACAACCACTTTGGTTTAGATCAGGGAGGCCGTTCCTCCCAATCACGCCTCTCCATGTGTCTCCATCATTGCCCACGTGCGCGTTGAAGTCCCCCAGCAGAACAATGGAGTCCCCCCATTGAATTATAATTCAATTTGTAGCAATTCCTGAACGTCTGAGAGGTTGTTTGCTTTTTCTCCACCAGTCGTCATGATTCGGTGTAATGAAAGAACAACTGCCAGGGTCATTAACATACTGATCAGCATTCACGAGGTGCTTTACATTGACTATTTATAGTTAAAAATGGGCGTGTACAGGGCGGGATAAGAGGCTGATTCACGTACGCACGTTTGTAGTCAATCTGTGATTTATAAAGGGAACATTGCTTACAGGTGTGCGTACACACGGTTTTAGACATCTGACTTTTTTTCGGCGTACGCCATTTTGGGCTTTTGGGCGCACGTACACTTATAGTAAGGATCCTACGCACAGTTTTATAAATGAGACCCCAGGTCATGATTCAAAGGTGGCAAAAAGCTGTATATGGAAACCTAAATTATCTTGGAGAAATGGAATAATAATCCAAAAGTGACTTTCCCACATGTCTTTCCAAGTGAACGACAAATAAGGCAGGCTGAGTTATATTAAGTCCTTTAGTTTAACAGGTTAAATACAGTGCAGGACTGTACGAGATCAGCAGAGGAAAAAACAAACTGGAAAGCCCAAGTATTATAGCACAGCATGAAACTTCACAACACAATGCAACATGCATTTAGGACTCAGCAGCCATTTAAACAAAATGCCTGACTCTTACACACACGGGAGGAGACGTGTGTGTGTGTGTGTGTGTGTGTGTGTGTGTGTGTGTGTGTGTGTGTGTGTGTGTGTGTGTGTGTGTGTGTGTGTGTGTGTGTGTGTGTGTGTGTGTGTGTGTGTGTCCCCACTGAAATTACAGGGGACGTAATGGAGCACGGGGAGCCTCAGCCTCCTTTGGCTATATTCCTCACAAACCAAGATAACATTGCTGTGGCTTACCACTCCCATTCATGCCAAAGACTCAAAATACCAGCCAGTGGACCCACTTTTATAAGCTTTACTCCATACACATCCGAGACTACGTACAATGTGGAAATTTATGGCTCCCAAATATAGCTTACTCCGACTGCAACCGTGTCAAGAAAACTGAGGCACACTGTTGGAATATTTTGAATGAAATCAAGTTTTTACATTTTATCTGTAAAACAAACATTTTCAAAAGGTTTTATGTGGATCTACTCCACAATTCACTTTTGAATTTGTATAGCCTCTTGAAAATGTTTAAGCGTACATGGTTCTCTATCAATGACTCATTTGTGTGATTATGCTCACAGTCTTGGATGGATTTTTTTGTTTTCCATTCAGGGCTGTAGCCTTAACCTGTAATTAAGGATTTATTTCAGGTTAGGTTTGCAAGATACTGCATTCATTCCCACTAAGTTGGTTGTTTTTGTTTTCTTTTGCTACATGCTCATCTATCAACTGTGACATGCAGATGTCTGTACAGCTTGCACATCATGAACACCAAATCAAACTCCTCAGTTTCTTTATTTCAGTGTTAAAGTTTTTGCTGTGACAAATGTCAGGCATTTGTTGTCACATGTTCATCTTGTCTTGACTTGCTTTTCAGAAATTACAGCAATTAAATAGCCATTAATGTCCAAAACCAAGTTTACATGCTGCATTACTTAACTTCCAAATAACTGTAATGTAAAAAACAAACTGCGGTGGGCTTCAAGTCAAATTAAGGGCCTCGTTAAAAGAGAGCAAAAAACCATAAAGTTGTTTGTTTTGTTTCATCTCCTTCCAGTGATTTTTTTTTCTTTCTTTCCTGCTTAAAAGGTGCTCTGATGATTAGCAAGAGGGACAGTCTGAGTGTCCTGTGGTGAAAGTGTGTTGCTTATTAAGAGGGAAAGCTAGCACTCAGAGTAACCAAGATGAAGTCTGGGGCCTCATTTATAAAACTGTGCGTATATTCTATTCTGAAAGATTTCGTACGCAAAAACAATATTCTGATTTATAACCCCTTGCGGCGCACACCAGTACGCACTCTTCTCGTTATAAATAAGGACGTGCGTTACCTTATGCGGTCGTGCACGAGCCTCATGCTCCTCCCAAGGTCGTCCCATATTTGTCCTAATAAGGTCCATGTTAATCAATCAATGAATATTCCAGCCTTGAAAGGAGCCCTTGATCACCAATCACGAAACGGAAAAATGGGGAAAAAACACGATTCAGTGATTGTGAGATTGAGGTGCTCCTAACTAATTTTGGATCATTATTGGTGCAAAACAGGTGAAAGTGCTTGAAATGTACCAATTTGGTAACTTGTATCGGTAACTGTGTGGGAATAGCAGGTGCAGAAAGACAACATTCCCACACACAGACACCTACAATCAGACACGACCACATAAAGACGTGCACACACACACACACACACACACACACATCAAACAAACGCATTTCACGGGGAGAGGCAGAGGAGAGCAGCGGAGGAAAAGCGCATTTCCTCCGTTGCACGGTGTGGGAGGAGCCCCTGCCTCTCCCCGTTGCTGGCAGCCCCTCGCCGGGCACCGACGACCGGCTCTGGGTCGGTTTAGCAAGAACGGGATTGTTGGGTTCAGGAAAACAAAAACTGGGTTGGGTTCGGAAAACGGACATACCATCGGAGTTCACTAAAACTTAGTCTACAAAACCTTGGGAGCATTACGCATGATCACACGTGTGGTCAAAAGGTTGCGGAAAACTGGGAACATTTTTACGCATGGAAATTCTTTATAACTGTTTGTTTAAAACTCTTGCGAGGAATGTTGCGACGACAAATTTCACCCTGCTTCACGCAACTTTTTCTTGCGTGACAGGTTTTATAAATGAGGCCCCTGGTCTTTTTTTTTTTTTTTACCCCAGGAAAAACATATGCCAACAAATGATGGCTGCTAATGTGACTATGGGGAAGACTATGTTGATGAGTGAAGGAAATGAATGCACGACACCGTGTACTGCATCTTGTAGAAAGCTAATCAAGAATGTAATTTCAATCTGAGCCTCCCTGCTGGCACATCCGAGCTACTTTGAATCTCTAATCTCTGAATCCAATGAAGTGACAGTGTCATGAGAAATGCATTTTTCCAATTTAATGAAAGCTGCAATAATGATGTGTTGCTGTTTATCTGAATCTCATCTCTATCCTGTTCTCTCAGCAGGTGTGAGCAGTAACCAGGTGGTTGTGCCCGAGAAAGTGAATGCAGTGCTGGGGAAGAACATCACACTGAGCTGCAGAATAGAGGTGGGCTCCAACCTCACACAGAGCTCCTGGGAGCGTCGTCTCCCTTCAGGCACCATTACCTTGGCAGTGTTCAACCCCGAGTTTGGAATCTCTATCTCTCCAGAATACACCAAGCGCATCTCATTTGTTTCCCCCTCTGTACGAGATGCTTCCATTACCATTGAAGGAGCTGGCTTTGCAGATGTCGGGTCCTACACCTGCAAAGTGGTAACATTTCCTCTGGGCAATACACAAGCATCAACCTACGTTAATGTATTAGGTAAAGTATAGCTCTGTCACTTCCTTTTTCCATCGTATCAAGTGCTTCCTAATGCTGTCCTTTAATCCCACTTTTCAAAGCAGGACACTGTTGGTTGTGATTAAGCAAAGATAAGGTGACTCCTAAGTGTTTGCCCTGAAGGAACAAACTACTCCCTAAAGCTACCTGGCTTTTTAAATTACTACCTGGACACAGGCCATGGAAAGCTGTGTAGAAGCTGCTCTGGTGTGGTCCCTCTCATCTCACTCACCCCACTTTCACTCTTTGTGGAAAATTGCTATGTCAGGTTTAAATTAATTTCCCCATAAGGTCCTCCACAAGGCCACTTACATACAAATCACAAAGCGCACATATTAATACTTGTTTGAAACATACAGACTCTCTCTTCATGTAGCAACAACCATGTAAACAAAGTTCAAACACTCCCAACTTGATGCAACTAGTTGCATGTAAACAACAAGTTAATTGCAGGGTGTAATACAGAGCGACTCTCATGACATTCACTTGCATTTAACCATGCTACATGAACGAGTTTCATATGTAGCAATGGTCATAACACTTGCAGCTGTTTCCCTCGAGGCAGTGAGGATTGTTGTTAGCTCTGCCCTATTTATCCTTTGTCACTCATCATGAAATCATACCTCAGGCTGAGTAATTAGCATTTGTGAAGCTCTTACAGGCATTGAAGAAGCAGAAGACAAACTTGGCAATCTGCGGTGTAAAAAATTATAATAAAAGATATACTTTTGGGTATCTATTATATTTCCTGATAACCCCAACAAAAAAATACATGGTCACAGTATATAATAAAGATCAATAAGCAAAAAGAAAACCTGTGTATCAACAAACAAACACACACTGTACCAAGATTTATATCTTTTCTTTATATCTATTTATTTATGCAATACATTTTTAATGGGGATTCTCATTACCATTTTCTTTTTTTTCTCAAAACGTACATGTATATTCTACACTGTATGGGCACTTCTAGTAACCTCCTCTCTGAGGAGCATGAACGTTGAACTTTCTCTGTGGTCAGCGTATGTTTCAAGTCCTAAATTGGTGGTTGGATTGCACTCAGGCAGCGCTGAGAGTAGGAGATTGCACTGTAGGTAGTAGTTTGTTGTCTCCCTCCAGAGACTGAAGGATGATGACTAATGAGTGGTACATTAAGGGCTGCTGTGACAGCCACAGTGTCTGCAACATCACAGTGTTCAGCTACCCCTTGCGCTCCTCTCTGAGCAGCTTCTTAGGCATGTTGTGTTGTTCTTTTTTTTTTTGGCTTACACAAAAGCATATTCACACCCCTACACAAATACATGCTTCAGCCTACATTAGAACTCCGATGTATTTAATTTGTGATTATGGTGGAAGTATATGTTCTATGGCAATTAGATACATGTCATGTGGGCATAGGGTATTTTTCTTAAAGAGCACACATCACAATTACAAGACCTAAACTTGTTTCAAAAGGGTTTTGAGAAAGGAAAATGTGGCTACATCTCTAAAATATGGATGGATAACACGTCAGCATATGGACCATATATCCATGGTCCAGAGTGTGTATTGTATTTGCTTCAGTTTAAAACTACTTAACTCAAAGTTCCAAGTTTTGATTCATGTTTATACTTTGAGGTTTAGGAAAAAGCACTTGACATAATTTTCATTCCTTTCAAATGAACTAAAGTAAAGCAATGAAGAGGCTCAAAGCCATAAATAATAGACCTGAGTCACGACACACATCATAATGATTAACAGGTGCAGTGGACATTGACTTCATTTCTGAAGTTACACTCTTGACACAAACCTTGTCTTGTATCTAATCATGAGACACCTTGGCTCAAAGCTTTCTCACTTTCCTTTTCATCCTTGTGTCTGCAGCTGCTCATAGACAAGGCCCAAGGATCAGTTCAGCAGGAAGTGTGTTACAGTGCGTGAGCCAAAAGTCCCCACCAGTAAGCAATAGGAAGGAACGGCATTCTTTTTTGTTTAAAATTGTCTGTTCATTCATCTGCCCAATAATGCAGCGTCCCTTTTTTTGCTGAGTCATAAAATTGAGAAATCAGCCCCACAGAGAGATGGTTAAAGTTGCTTGCTCACCAAAGCCAAAATCTGAAGAGGGTCATCATTTTTCTGTGGTGAAAAATGTTTCATTTCTCCTTTCAGTCTATTAAAATAATGCTGGACTTCCCCCCCCCCCCAGTTTCTGTGAAGTATGTGTCATGAAGCTATGTTTGACTTGCGTGTTGCTATATGTTGTTCTGTTGCCTATAAACTATTGAGACCAGCTTTAACTAATGGCTTACTTGCAGATCATTTCACTGATATTATTGGCTTGCCATGTGTGGCTTCATTTGCACAGTTAGTTATGGTTGCTTCCCTACCTTATCTTACTTTGAGCACCAACCTCTTGCATCACAGCACCCAAAATCTAAAACAAAAAGGATGGCTCTTTATTTCAGAACTGCAATAGATCATTACACCAAAGTGACTGTTTTAAATAGTAGAAATGGCAATTTATAGTTTTTCCATGCTAAATCTTACTGTAAAAATGTCCAGACGTGACGCATGACCATCCAGTTAAACCCTTTCTTTCTAGGGGTTCCCTATCTGACGTCAGTGTTCAGTGTGCATATGTGGATCAGTGTGTATATGTGGGCAGGAAAGGGCCAATGCAGCCAGTTTGCTGAAGGGAAATCGTTAACCTTTCCCCTAAAGCATTTCCACTCATCCAGAGCATTCCCCTCCCTTCCTGACAGCAACTCCAAATTAACACGTCTCTCTGATTTAGTTATTCTGAAGCTTTCGGCCAGCTCGCCTCTTAACATAGAGCAGCTACTGTTTATAGTCAGAGGCCTGTAAGGAGGGGCAAAGAGAAGTGAGTGAAGAATGTGAGGTGGATGCCTAAGAGCGGCGTCCCCCCGCCCTTGCAGTGGGTACAGGAGATGCCAGGTTATTTTTGGAAAAGGGGGCGCCGGGAGATATTTGATTTTGTTGTTGGACCTCCTGCTCAACTGGTGGAGCAGTGGGTGGCAAATGTCTTAAAGGTGATGGCCTTGCCTCGTGGGTTAGGCTGGTGTGTGCCGTCGTGTGTCTTTTAAAACTGTCACCGTGGTAGTAAGTGGAACAGCTGTTCTTTTAAGAGGGACAGAGATGGAGGAGGCGGTGCACTGCAAGACAAAGAAGAAGGATTTAGCATAAGAGGGAAATTCTAGCGTGGAAGGGTACACTGCATAGACTGCATAGCCAGTTTACTTCGCTACCCCTCCATTGTGGTCTCTTCTCCTTCAGCCGACCATCTTTTGAATTTCAACTGTCCTTTTTTCTTCTTTTTTTACAGATCCCTGTGTGTTTTTTAGGCCAGTGCAGCATAAGATAAGCTATTTTACTGCTTTGCACAACAGGTAGAGGGGTTCTGTTATTCTGGTCACGTCCCTCTTGCATGGATCTGTTTTGCCTCTCTGTTGAGAAAATCCTTGTTCTGTCTAAACCTGCAGTTATTCTCGGGAAGCCGGTATACCATTTTCCCAGCTCTGAAGCACTGAGAAGTGTACAGTAACTTAGCGCCTCATTTTCCAGTACAACACAGTCAAACACACCACAGTGTTGACTGCCAGTAGCGTCTGATTCTGCAACACTAAGGGGTTTTCCCCAAAGGCATATGCATACTTCAGGCTCTGCTAGTAGAACCATACAGTGGGACCAATAGTTTACTCTAACTCAGTCCATTACTATATGTTTGACACACAACAATAAAGATAGCTCAGTCTCCACTGAAATGCTTCCATATGATTTAATAGCATGGTTCATCAATTTTGAATGCATATATATGTGAAATGGATGAAGTCAATATGCTCTTTCTGGCAGTTAGGTATACTAATGCCACTTCTGTGCATATACAATATGATGGACATTATTTATTTATACACCTACACAAAAAGATCAATATTCATTTTTAATCTTCTCCATTCTGTCATTTCCTCTCCCCCACCCCCCTTTTCTCTATCTCTCTGCTCTGCTCCCTTTATCCCAGTGGAGCCAAAGGTGTATGTGTCCGCCGGCCCCACAGCTCTGCTGGATGGTGGCAACGAGTCGCTGGTGGCCACCTGCATAGCAGAACGTGGCCGTCCCGCTGCTGAAGTATTCTGGGAGACGGAGCTTTATGGACGAAGTGAGAAACAAAGTCAGGATGAGCCCAACGGCACCACCAGTGTACATGTGCGCTACATGTGGCCACCGCAGAGCTACGCGCAGGGGAAGACGCTCACCTGTGTGGTGCGCCACCCGGCCCTGCAAACAGAGTTCCGCATACCCTTCATACTAAATGTTCAATGTAAGTGCTGAGTTATATATATATATATATATATATATATATATATATATATATATACAGTGGGGGAAATAAGTATTTGACCCCTTGCTGATTTTGCAAGTTTGCCCACTTACAAAGAATGCAAAAATCTACAATTGTAATCATATGTACATTCTAACAGGGAAAGACAGAATCCCAAAGAAAATTCCAGAAAATCACATCATATGAATTTATTAAAATTGATAACCATCTGATGAGGAAAAACAAGTATTTGACCCCCTGGACAAACAGCAAGTATTCTGGCTCCTACAAGCCAGTTAGTCTTTCTTTAAGACACAGCCCCAATCCGAACCAATTATTTACATCAAATACACCTGCCTCACCTCGTTACCTGTATAAAAGACACCTGTCAACACCCAAACAACCAGCATCC